>NW_017136308.1:994643-1106142 GCF_001652005.2 Ceratina calcarata | reverse complement strand
ATTTTTCAAAAAATTCATGAATTGATTTAAAATTTTACAAGAAGCTTTTTAATAGTAATGAGAATCTATAATAACAAATTCAACATGCTAACATCGTTTAAGTATACAGTACATGTATACAAACATGTATAGCCTATACATCCTTAACTTTGAGAGTCTCCGGTTTTCAAGCTGATTCGACTAAACCGGATAGAAACGAACGAGCGTACGTTAGAAGAGAGGCGTGCATAATTCGCAAATCTCGTTTCGCTCGATGTTTCCGAACGCTTGCGCACGATTCGATGGAATATCATTCGACCGACGGAATTTTCCGCGTTCATTATCGGTGTTCCAATGGCATTCGTGTAAAACTGAGATTGCTGTGACTCGAAATTGATCGCACGACGGCAACTGCATAGTCGTTCGACGGACTATGGTCGTGAATGTCCTTCGGCGAAAATACTTGTATGTATGTACATGTCAAGTATATAGAGCCGAATTTGCGATCGATAACAGTACGAGCGTAGGAGGAAAGAGTACTTATCGAGCGGTTGCCCGAAACGTACGCTCGATCGCAACACATGTATGTAAATATACCCAAGAGGGGAACGGAAGGAACAATGAAAGGAAGGAAGGAAGGAAGAAAGGAAGGAAGGAAGGAAGGAAGGAAGGAAGGAAGGTACGAAGTCGAAAAAGAGGCAGTGGGAGGAATAGAAAAAAGATGAAGAGTAAAGACGAAAAGAGGAACAAAGGAAAGAGAGAGAGAGAGAGAGAGAGAGGAACTCAGTGGTCGACGCAGGCGCGAGAAGAGGCGGAAAGAAGAAAGTAGAGGTGGGAAGTGGCGAGGCGGAGAGAGAGGAGAGGCGAGGCGTATACTCACTGGAGACCTCGCAAGCCCTCGCGATCTCGCGCCACATCTTCAGGATGACGTCGCGATTGTGATAGTTGACGTTCTTCTGGTCCCAGATCGCGGGTCTGGCGTGTACCTCTGTGATCAGTCTCTGGAGATCCATCGTCATCGCGTTTCTACGCGCGTTCGCGTTGCATCTCCTGGACGATCGCTTGGTGGCAGCTCGACGGTTGAGAAGCGTGTTGCCGGAGCTGATGGAGGAGGCAGCCGCGTGCGAGCCGCTTCCTCCTCTGGTCGTCGAGTTTCGTTGGGATTCGTTGCTGTGCGAAAATCGATTCCTCGGTTGCTTGGTCCGCTCCTCGCCGGGGATCGGTTGCCCCTGTTGTTGTTGTTGTTGCTGCCGTTCCTGTTCCTCTTCTTCCTTCACCGAGGCCTCGACGGTGTCGGTGGTCGATTCTCCGGCGCCGTCGTCACCACCGCCGCTGTCACCGGCACCGGCACCGACGACGACGAGCTCGTCCTCGTCGTCGACGTTACTGTTTCTATGTTGCTGCCGTCTCCTCTTCTTCTTTTTACGCCTGGCGATACGGGAGCCGCCGGCCGAGGAGGAACTCGCAAAGCCGAGCCGAACGGAGGATCGCAGGCGAGACGAATCCAGGGCTTTTTCCTCCTCGACTCGTGCACGCGTGCCGCCGTCCATACACGGCCGGTACACGCGCGCGTCCAGTCGGGAAGACGCGCACCGGCCTCGAACAAAAACGAGAACCCGACAGAGGACAAAGTGTTCGGGCCAGAAGAACGCAGTCGATTGAATTCGATTGGGAAACCGCGCGCGCACGTTCTCGGCCGTACTCGCTCGCGAATACGCTTGCCTGCGGTCGTCTATCCGCTTGTCAGCCACCGCTCCGCGCCGCGCCGAACCCTTCGCTTTTGCCTACACGGTTTCAGCTTCGGCTTCGGCCTCGCTCGACGTTTAAGCTCGGCTCGGCTCGGCTCCGCTCGGCCCGACTCGGCTTCGCGCAGCGCGCCGCCGCTCGTCACCGCTCGTCACCGCTTGCGATTTGCGATTTCCATTCGACCGTCCACAACATGTTACCGCTCTGACATCCAACTTCCATCTATCACCCTGCCTATTCTCCTCATTTTCTAATCCCATCTGACTTCTAATCTTAAGGACCTGAGGATAGTCTTCAACTCGTTGCCGTACGCCTCTCATCGATTCACCGACTCATCCCCTTCTCTCTTGTCGCGTCCCACCCAACTTATTCAAACAACGCTGTTCATCGTGCGAATCGCGCGTTCGCTTCTTCAATCCGCTGTATCTCAACTGTTCTTATTTCATCTCATCTCGCCACCTCCCACATATATTAATTTTTCCAAATCCGAGAGTTCGCAACGAGGCCATCGAACCGCGATGATTGACATCATCATCTTTTCCATACGATTTGCCTCGCCAGACCGAAACGTCAGTTTGACAGTTCTTCGACAGCATGCGTCTGCTACTAATAATAATCGTAAACAGACAGTCCTGTCCTGTCGTTTGGCTCGGAAGTAGTCGGCACCGCTCGATCCGGCTCGACCTTGCTCGGCCCGAGTCGGTCGACACCCGCTTCTGCGGCTTGCGCCGCGCGTGCTCTGCTCGCTCGGTCTTACAGTCGCAATCAGCTCGACTCCCTGCTTCACGATCTGATTTCACCCTTCTTTCGCATGGCTTCCTCGATTGTCAAAACAAATACGGTGGTACCTTGGCGAACGTCGTAATCGATTGCAGGAGCACCGATATTGACCAAGGCGCGTGGTTGTTAAACTTACAATTACGTATGGGAGGTCACTCACCGAATATACGAGTTGAAATCATACGGAAACTCGAATTGCAATTTGATTGCCTGCTATTTCAAGATAGATTCGTTAGAACGTCGAAATAGGAGAAATGTTTCATATGAGGGAATCAATTTTTTAGTAGATAGACGGCTACTTCTTTGATTAGAACGTAAAGTTCCGCTTTGATTACTTGATAAAATATTCTGATACCGGATAGTAGTAGATGAAACTTTGGAACGAGGGATACGTCCCCTTCTATAAAATGAAACAGCTTTGTAATTAGGTTTCCTAATTGAAAAGTTCAATGAATATCTTAGAAATTGAAATTGCCTCAAGTTCTCTCATCAGCCTGAACGTGATTTACCGTTTGAAGTTTCACCCTGAGGGTCATTAGACAGTCACGTTTAAGCTATCGATAGGCTGCGAATTTTTATCCTATTCTCCGCACCTTCGGTATTTTTATATAATGTACCAAATCCACGGTTCAGTTATCAAGTATTTCTCAGAGTAACACGTATAATACGCGTTATAAAATTCTTATATATAAAATAAAAAATTATGTTTATTCAATCAAAGATTTTTACATCATCCGAAATAATAACGGGAACAAGGCATCGCTGTGGCTCATTATGTCATTTAGGATCAGATGCGAATCCGGTTGCGGAATCTTATCATTGATTTTATCCAACAACGATTCAAGTACCACCGCGACTTGTTTCTCCACCATTTCTACGACTCTCCTGTGAAATATTTTAGTGATCGCTTTGATCGCAGCGTTGAGAACCGGATCGAGTATATTACCCACGAGCTTAATATCCAAAGTGCTGGAAAGCAAAGTTTAATTAAACATGCACGTGAAATTTAATTGGCTCCTTTAAAACGATTACCCTATGTTGATGATCTCGGCTCTCTCGAAGATAAGTTTGTACTTGGTCCAGTCCACTCCCACGACTACTCGCATCTGCATGTTTTTTATACTCCCGTGGATGTCCCCCTTCCTCGTGATCAATAAGTCTTTGAAGACGTACTCGTAGTCAAACTGAGAATTTCCAAACAACAGAGTTAACAAACTAGAGAGCTGCAGTCGTTCACAAAAATAACCAGAGACTCATACGATCAATGTTTGAACTTGCAAATTGCAGAAATTTTCTCGTTTTGATTTTACTTAATTTAATTTTATTTTATTAACAAGAACCCTTTTTGCTACATAAATAATAGTAATTAATGTATTCTGTGGACCAGAATATCAAAAAATAAAATAAGACATCAGAATAATAATAGAATAAAGCATCGCATTAATAATAATAATAATAGTAATAATAGTAATAATAAAATAAGAATAGACATCAAAATAATGTTAATAATAACAAGAAACGTGGTTTATTTATAAACTAATACTAAATTATTAATATTATTTTGATATCTATTCTTATCTTATTATTACTGTTATTAAATAGTTAATATTTTTGTAATAAATATAAATTCTAAATTCCTTACACCGAGAAGGTCGAATTGGAGATAAGCGTCTATCGTCAGGATTTTATTTTCGTAAGACATGATTATGTCTTTCCCTCGTTTTAAATTCGACAATCCTTGGAACCAGCCATTGCTCAGATTGATCACTCTGCTGTGGTTTATCACTCCCGGCTGCGAGTGAAATAAAAATTAAAACGTTGTTCTCGTAAAAGTTCTCATTATCGATCGCACAAGTACCAGCTTTTCGGATATGTCGCCCAGTTTCAATGGATCCAATCCATGTCTCAGAATCATGTTCTTAATCGCGGGTAACAGCGAGTCGAACACTTTGTTGATGTTCGCCGACACTTTTTCGTCGTTCAAACTGTCATTCGAATCGTCTTGTTCCCTACATCGAAAAGTCAGTAAGATTTGAGAATCCAGGTAATTCTCCCCGGTAATACATTCACGATGCAGAGTGATATCTGCGGATTTTATAGAAAGATTTAAAGAAAGCATTTAATGAGACACAAAGACTGTCAATATCAAACATTTCTTAAATCAATACTATAAATAATTCGCATAGAAATCCACAGACCAGTGTCTTACGAAAGAGTAAATCAACTGATTTATTAACGATGGATCAGAAGAACTTACGTGCAATCGAGAGATCGTGCGAAACCAGTAGTGAGCAAAGCGAAGAGGAAGAACAGGGAGAGAAATCGAATTTGACTAGCCATGACGTTCGTAGTCTATCGATGAACTCGCACGATTAATTACGAAGGATCTGACTACCTTTCATTCGTCTACCCGATTTTTATTGAAACACCGTTGCGTTATCTTCTAATCTAATCACGTTATCGAGATGCATCGTATTCTCGTTCGTCTTGAGAGAATTGATCGAAAATAAACAGTATTCGTACATTTCGATAACGTGAGAGAAGAACGAATTCTTAATTACAGGCACTTTGTTACAAATTGATTTCACATGCTCAGATTAATGGCAGATAACATTTTTAAATCACGTCGATACGTTTCACCCTATATTATGCAGTAGATTAAACATCGCGAGGACTAAGTTGATGGGGTTCCAAGGGCAAGGTGCTTCGTTCATTCCTTTAAAGGCTTCTCGAAGAGCTGTCGTACTTCCGCTTTCGATACTTTCGATCAACGTATTCTTCATAAGGAACACTACGATGTTAGCTATAAACATGATTAACTGATTTATCAAACCATCTTCTTTGATAATAACTTGGATGGACCTGCGGACACGAGAATTATATTGTATCAGCAGGCTTTGTTTACTCTCGTTAATTGGCTTATCAAAGAGAGCTCTCTTTGTTGTAGAACTCCGATAAATCTACGTACTTGACACTCATCAGCTTGAATCTCTTAAAAGCGAATTTGCAGCTGGTGGTGTTTACGGCAAGGCCTATGTTGGCCCAAATCGAATCCCCTTCGATCACTGATTTCCCATGTTGTTGCAAAATTAACGATTCGAGAAAATAATTATAGGACACCTGGACGAATCATCGAATTTCATAACACGTTCTAAGAGTTCTATGGAATGTCTTCTATAGTTACCGAAATTTTGTCGAACGTCAGACTAGCGTCGACATCGAGGACTCCATCTTTGGATGTGATGATAACGGGCCCGCGTCGCTTTATCTGTGATAGATAGTGCAACAAACCCGAAGACAAAGAGTACGTTAGGCCGATGCAGATAGGTAATGGAAAGAAAAGTAACTGGAAAAGAGATATGATTTTACTCGTCTTATTGTCCGGTATAATTCCTACGATGACTGTGAATAAATATTTTATACGCGTTCGATTATTATTTAGTCTTCAGTTGATTATTTTAGGTGAACGAACTCTGTCGACTCGAATAACATATAATAAATAACACTTTCGGTTTCATGAAAGAGAGCGAAACAGAGTTCTCGTTTCGAAAGTGGGTCAACGAGGAACTCTGGAGTCTCGGATTCGACTTTCGATTTTCAAAGTTTCGCTGCCCATGCGTAATCAGTACTTTATCGATAGCTATTCGCGTTGTGCGAAATATGTTGTTTGCACAGTTGGAAAGTGAGACAGTAAAATTCAATTATTTGCGGCAGATAAAAGGCCTTGGATTTCCTTAATTTTCGAATTGTATCTTGTGTTTTAATATATCTAGGATCCTAAGGTCGGTCAATAAAATTTCTCAGATTAAGATTACATCTGGATGATAACGTTTATCATTGTTTGCCTGTTATTTATCGTTCCTGTACATTTTTCCATATACTATTATCTGTAGAAAGTACTTATAATCAGTGGATATATATAGCAAGAGAATAGAGAATAGAGCAGGAAGATGTACGAAATTGATGTAGGAGCGAAATTCATTGCGTTCGAATTGCCTCGGTTCATTGCCTCGGTTCGAGGAAGGAAAGTAGGTCAGTTGTGCAACGAGTACGCAATTTGCCCATGACCGGACTCTCGAAGGTTGGATGGCTTTGCCCTGTCAGCAAAATGTACTCATATCGGATTTGCAGCAGGTGATGATCCGATCTGAGTACATATTCTTTATAGAGCAAATCCTACTTCAAATCTGTAGCCATTCTGGTTAAAGAAACTGATAAACGGGTAGTGATAAAAATCTGACGCATAAAGGCTTAACTGACATATTAATCGTGTCACCGAAGAATGCTTTTCTATTTCTGGTCTCGGAGCTATCGGAGTCACGTGTTATAAATTGTACCATATACGATTCCATTGATAAATATGGAAAATAACTTCTATAGTCATCTCGTTTCAAATGTAATGCATTTCGATCCTGCGTTTATCGGAAGAAGACTGTATTTATTTTCTACTCTGACTGTATGCAGGATTACTCGACGAGTCTTCTTGTCCTATTTCCGTCAAGTTCAGTGTCAAACGGATCTTCGAGACGTGAACGACCTCGCCTCCAGTGAATTCGGCGAGGAACCACTTTCGATTTTGTTCAAGTCGGAGACTCGCGGTTAATACTGTTCATCTTGAGTCATCGAAGAAAGTGGTTCGTCGACCGAATTTCACTTCGTCAATTCTACTGTCGTTTTCATCTGGCCTGCCTACCGAATCCACTGAAAATTATTATATTACTTATTATTCATCGAATACGTACATCTGTGACACAGAATCTCTGATGAACGTCCGGAATTTTTAAAGGATCCATTTTACTATCCACTATGTATTTCGATATATAAGGTATCAAAGTGTCGATCGAATTCGTCAGATTCACCTGTTGCCCCTTCTGTTCTCCTTTGCACCCAAGCATCGTTTTCAAAGGTGCAAACACGATTAGAATAACGTAAAACCAACAAGAATTGGTCTGCATTTTTTAAAATCGAGCGTCCGCTCAGTTCTCTGACTATATCAACAGGTAAACTTGTCTTTCTGTTTGTCGTTATCTGGGACGCATTAAAATTTCTACCGACGGTTATCAGTCCAAGTATTCTACGACCTCGATTTTAGTCTATTTAACTAGAAATTGCACGGTTCGAGGAAAATTCTTATCGGTAGGAGCGATGCCTCGAAGACAGAGCATAGACTCGAACCGAGTCGAGGTGATTCGATATTATCAACGTAAATGAGTGTTGCTTGCTGTGTGGTGCCCTCACGAAGATCATCCAATATTTACATTATTTTTTAACACGGTCCCGGCAATAAAACAAAGCTAGGATATGGAATAAGAATGAAATGAGGAGAAAACAGTCGTTAACTTCGTCGAATGCTTTTTATTTACAAATGTTTTCACTTGCTTGTGTATTCTACAAATTACGCCACAGATAAAAGAAACGTCGAGCGCCAAACAAGTACTCGAGCACGTGTGATTAATAGGCCTGGTGTTTACAATAACAACGATATTTCTGTCTACGTGCTGCTACTGTCAATTAATTAATTGGAACGGAGTGAAGACTTCTCGATGAATCTTTTCCTCTGTCATTTATTATTATTATTGATGTTCTCTGACAAACAATGAAATAAACTGTGCATATATTTTGCCTGTAATCGTTGTCCCAACACATTTGTTCAGGAGTTATCTTAATAACGTTTCTACGAACTAAAACTACTGACAATATTTTCATCTATATTGATTTTATCCATTCCAGGTATGTGTACATTAGGGAGGAAGTTGAGTTAGCGTCTGTAAAAGCAATGTCAATGATGAGAGACGCTGTGAAAACATAAATGAAGGAACGATCGTCTAATCGTCTAATGTAATCCAAATAATGACGTGGAACAGCTGTTGGCAAACGGGAAATTCGCAACATTGATGAATAGATATACGTTCATAATAGACGCATGCACATTGTGCTAGCGCTTGCGCGTGCTTGAATACTGATCAAACAGGAGTGGTATTATGCAATAGGTGGCTCGAAGGTTATCGATTGGTAGCAGAAGCGACAATGTCGAGGTTGAATCCGCGTTATCTTATTAGCACGCCGTTGGGAGCTGCAAGTTAGTTACACGTCTTCAAATCGTATCATTCGATTATTCATCAGCCGATGTTATGTCGTCATAATCCATGGAATTTCATTGGATTTGTTGGATCGTTAACCGAACACCGACGAATCGGAAGTCTGGGATTGCTGGGCGTACCAGTGACGTTACACTGTTTTTCATTCGATTGCGAAATCTACTTGTTTTTCAGCACGCGATAACGTAGTCACACGCAGCTACTAATTTGGCTCCGCTCGATGACAGAACGACCGAACAAACGGAGGAACAAACAACGCGCCTCTCAAAGGCTGTTTGGTAGGAGGTTGTTTTTCCGACCTTCGTACCAAACGCAATAACTTCCTCTCCGCGGTTGCTCGCTCGCCGCACGATTCTACGTTCGTTCACCAGTACACATCGTACGCACGCATACATATGCTTAGAGCGTAACGGTCGATCCTCATCATCTCGAGGTCAATCACCCTGCTACAGGGAGAATAGAAACAATCTGCTACCTGCGGAAGATACGGAATATCGATTAGTATTAGTATTTATATGTACGAGGGACATCTATCGATTTAACTGAAAGTTCTGAAAACGAGGAACTTTCTGAATATTAAATTCCAACTAGGAAACAAGTAGTTCGGTTGAAATTTGTCGTTCGAAAACACAGATAATTAACTTGTTTTGCACGTTAGACCTTACTTATGTTAGTCTAATCTGTTAATGTCTATCTATTGATTCAGAAGGTCAGCCATTAAACACCAAAGAAACTTGAAAGTCAATTTTCCTTTCGCCTCAGACATATTAGCGTCACAATAAAACATTTCCTCTTAACTCCTTGCACTGAAATAACGAGCTGCACTCGCCAGAAATTATTGAAAGTTGAAGCTTTTATAAGAGTACATGTAAGTCATATTATTATTATTTTCTAAAAATAAAGTGTAGTTTAGTTAATATTACGTAGAATGAATCGCCCCGAAGGGAACGATTCGGGTACGTTTCACAAATAACAGAATCCATTTAGCGGAGGAGAAACCGGGTGCGTGTGCAAGTCGAACGATCTGGGTCAACGTTTCGCTTCCTCCTTCCCATTCTCCTCTATCCGCGAGGACAAAAGGAGCCTCGGCAAGCACCACCGTCCAATCGGAAAGTCCTCAGTTAGCGAAAACACGTTTTCTCCGTCTCCGAACTTTGTTTACCAGCTACCCACATTATATCACGAGTCCCATCGATGCTTTTGCCCAAGCGAACGTGTATAAATATATTGCGTTGTTGCGATAATAACGTAGACGCGATATACTATATTGAGACTTTGAGACTTGAGACTCGAGAGACTTCGCCGGTCGCTGACTCAGTTTTACACTAACGCTCGTGCGAAATGCATCACGCTACCGCTCCTCCGAACAGTATCTTTCGCCTTGAGACTCGTGCACGTTCGACGAGATACGCTGACTTAAGCAAAACAAACGTATAGACATACTGTAGTTCTTGTTATTGCGTGACAAGCATTTTCAACGTTTAACCGTGGACCAGCGAATCGCGTGGTTTTCTTCTGTCCGGGAACAATGGATCGCATTTCTGATTAGGTAAGCGAGAAACGAATAGCACATTATCGATAGTCCACGGATCATCGTGCAAAATAAATCATGTATTTTGTCAGTTTGGTGTAAACTTTGTTTGATCATTCAAACATTGGAATATCCATTCAGCTTTTGATGTTCTTAATTGTATAATACAGTAAATCCGCAGACTAATTATGTCAATCCTAAGAGTATCGTGATGAAATGAAATACATTCATCTCTGTATGCTCGATCAGTTCCTCATTTTCTGATCATTAAAATCATATGCATACAATGCGCTATATAAATGTTAGTCATTTGCATAAATATCACATGAGACACTGAAATGCTAATACGTTTAAATAAAAAGTCGTTAAAATATTTTACGAGCCACGAACGGATGTTTTACAAATCAAAGGTAAAGTAAGAGAGAAACCAGACGTGCTCGTTTTTTTAACATTGATTCTCTCGAAGCTTACGTTCGCGTTATCGTCTGAGCTTACGTATTTTTCTTTGAATAACCGTTGTCAACGTGAGTCGTACAGTACGACAAAAATTCGATCTCTATTAACACGTGCGATAACTCTAAGGTTCAGTGTCAAAAGCTTAGTGAATGAATCAGCCTGGGCAGAGGCCAAGCGTCGAGGATCCCGGATATTTTCCCTGCGAATCGTTAATCATTCATTATCGTGGCCACTTCCAATTCTGTTTAACGAAATTGCGAGACCAAGTGGGAGGTAAACTACGAATAGAACAGTTTCTAGTTCAGAATTGGATTCACGTAGAAGCACTGTTGTGTACGCGCCGGTAGATCGCACGATTTCCACTCGAATCGAGCTGCGGCAGCTCTCTTCGGAGAGTTTCACCCGCGAAAGTAAGAGCGTTGCGTTTGTGGAATCGACAGCTGCAGTTACGAACGTTTACCGTAACCGTAAGTCGTTCGTTTTTGTGGTTAAGAGTCAGTAACAATTACAGTGAGGAGAAAACTGGATCTCTCGATTTACAT
Source organism: Ceratina calcarata (assembly GCF_001652005.2). Lineage (NCBI taxonomy): Eukaryota > Metazoa > Arthropoda > Insecta > Hymenoptera > Apidae > Ceratina > Ceratina calcarata. The sequence goes on along the minus strand of NW_017136308.1, from coordinate 1,095,010 downwards.
AGGTAAATAATAATAATAATATATATAATTATTAAACAGATGCCTCGCACTAGCCCGCTGCCTTTTGCTTTTACGTCACATTCACGATATACATACGTTGCCATTTCGACATCGTCTTTTTCTCTCTCACGCGTTGACCGAAGCGTGATTAAACGTCGAACCGTGGGCTGTTGCGTAAACTCGCATCATCGTAACAGGTCTTCACATTTTCACATTTCACCTTTGAAAGAACTTCGGTATTTAACAGCTGATTACACGTTCGCGATTATGCATTATTTGCAAATTATGTACACGTCCATGCTTTAATATCGTGGGCGATAATGAATGAAAGCAAAGATATTGAGAGATGAGTAATGACGTGACTCGACGATTATCAAAAGGGAAACATAGTGACAGATTCGAAACACGAAATGTGGACAGTGAATCTCATGTATATTTGTACCTGTTTCTAGACTTTTTAGACTTTACAAGACACTAACAAACTGAGTCTGCTCAAGTCTAAAAAGAGTTGATTGGTCCAATATTAAAAATGCTTTCTTAAATATCTCCGGATATTAACGAGGGTCACTATGAGTATATTTCTACGAGGTTTGTTCTACGTTGGCTCTCGAAGCATCTTTCCATTTTGGCGACTCGCCGAGTACCAAACAACTCGCTTTATTAATTCGTAATCGCGTTCGAAGAAAATTTGCACTGAGGCACGTTGTCCTTTTACGGAACCAGGTCTCTTTTACGGCTCTCGTATGCGTTGCGTCTTTAACCTCTGCAATCGAGTATACTTCCTGCAATTCGTTATAGTAGAACCTACATATGCGTTTCTTCGTTGGAATATTGTTGACTGTTGTTGATTGTTTTAAACTTTCTAAGTACCTACAGGAATTGTTCACGATCAATAATCACGGCTGTCATTAACGTTAATTCACGACTACTGTTTCAATGTCAATGACGAGAGGCTTGCTAATAACAAGGAGCATGACACAAACGAATATCTCACGCGGGGAAATTCCAAATAATAGTAGAACATTACGTGTTCCGACGAACTATTGTAGTTCTTGAAATTTGTCCAATTGTCACTGTTGGCAATTCAGTAAGAACTTCCGGACTGAGAACTGGTAGATTTAAGTTGCGCAAGATCGAATCGTCTCGAAAAGTCCAACAGATTATTAGGATTGATTCATTCTGACGAAATCTTAATGATGCACGTGATAAAGATAGAATTTTCGTCTTTATCGAGTGATCGTTTGAATAGACAAACTGTCACTCGATTAAATTAATAGAATTCGTATAAAATAACTCGGTTTATAAATAGGAGAAAATATTCGTAAATCATCGAACTATTCGAAGTGGTTTTTTGTGAAGTCATTTACGCATCATCAGTGTAGAGATAACAAGGCAATTTCTGATGGTCGAGTGAACCCTTGATGTTACACGCGACGTTCGCGTGCACTCTCAGTCACGCAATTTATATCCGTATCTGATTGTCCCACGCGTAGATATCCCGGCGATCCTCTTACAATATTATGAAAGAAGACCAAACACATGTAGTAAATATGCCAATTTCTGTTGTTCACAATTTCAACTGGTTTAAGATTACGTATAAAATGATAGAATATAAAGTAAGTAGTGACACTGCGATGAACAGAAATTGGGACATTCGTCATATTAAAATTGACGCACGTGTATGATCCGTATTACGAAATGCATTTCCACCTCCCACCACTTGAAGGAAATTATACAGTAGTGTTACAAAAGTCCAATGTTCGTTTTTTACATGTTAAAGAAACACTTAGAATAAAAATTCATGTATATAGCTGTTTTTCTTCGAATGGGAAAATAGTTATGTAAGAAGTATACAATTTCCTGTCAATTTCGCTCATGTACGATTTCCCATTCATCAAACGTTTAAAATTATTCTAGCTAGAGACTTAAAAGACTTCAATAATTATTTAGTCATGTTTTTTTCTAATGCACGAATGCATTAATTCAATAAGTATAATAAAATAAAAGATCACGTATATAACCTAACAATAATTTTTGAAGTGTTCCAATATTGAATATGAATTTCCTATTTGACAAAGCTTGCTGAGTCAATGAATTCTGTGTAATGTAAGAATGGTAATAGAATGTAATAATGTGTGAATGTTAACATATTTCATTGTTTCAGTTTTAATCGAGATTTAAAGGACGCGGTGGACGGTGGTACCCAGGACGCGGAGTCACGTGGCGTCTGGTGGTCTTATTGATCGAGGCGTACCATCGAGGCGCCGATTGGCTGCAGCGGGCCACGTGATCAGTCCTAACGTCAACTTGTACTACCGTCTGCTGGTAGACGGGCGGATTTCTTACGGAGCAGTCCGCAAGAACAAAGGATTCCGCGATTCGCGCAAGTGTACTTGTTCGCCAAACGGTCTTCGTTCAACAGTATCAAATTCGCTTTAATCCGATTGATCGAGAGTCTCGATGCGCGAGAAACTTATCGTGAATCCCCCTCCGAGGTACTCGGCCGGCTTCAAATTCTTGACAGCTTTGCACCGTTTCGAAACAGTGACGGTTGGAGTAGTTCAGTTTCGTTGAGACACGATCTGCGCTGAATCTCGTCCGCAATTTCTCGACCCGTTGCCCGAAAGAGAAACGACGTTTCGCGAAAATAATGCGCCGACACGGTTAAGTGAGTCGTCGACGCGAATTCTGGACTCTGCGTATTCTGCCTCGTGAGACCTCGAAACGAATATACGTTCGTCGCGGTAACTTTGAAGTACGAACCCGAAGGCAACGCGAGTGCCAGTGGCCGTGACACGGTGAAACCTCCTATTGAAAATACCCTTCGACAGTTAGACAACACGTTAATAGAAGATGTACAGCATGAACTACATTGGAAAGTTCATAAGCAACTTTCGCGGTTTCTACAACGAGATCAATGCGGCGACGCTCACCGGTGCTATCGACGTGATCGTCGTCGAACAGCCGAACGGATCGTTCACCTGTTCACCTTTCCATGTTCGATTCGGGAAACTCGGCGTACTACGTTCTAGAGAAAAAATCGTGAGTATTTTTCAAAGATAATTTTGTAGAACCTTCTAGACTCTCTATGTGTCCACTGATACTTATATCCGTCAATGCCTGAAGGCTTACGTGCAACGCATTATTATATTCCTGTATGTAATTTTATCACACTGTTATTTTCTGTTAATAGGTGGATATAGAGATAAATGGGGAGCCTAGACAGATTCATATGAAACTTGGAGATTCCGGAGAAGCGTTTTTCGTCGAGGAAGTTAATTCCAATGGATCTCCAACTGATGCAGAAATTCCACCTCACTTGGCTTGTTCCCCTATACCCGACGACAATTGTATGCCATCGTCCAGATTCCTTATCCTTTCCGACGTTCCTCCAGAGCAAAGAGACAAGATTCTCGTAGAGTCTGTTTTGTCCATTGAAAGAGAAAAATGGGAACAAATGTCAGCTCTGCCCCCGGACCAGAGAGAACAATTTTTGATCGAACAATTCTCCGATCTTCCGGCAGAACACAGGGCGAAATGGCTCCAGATCGCTTCATTGACTCCGGAGGAGAGAGACGAGATGTTTAAAGAACACTTTGGCAATATCTCTGCTGCGCAGAAACAACAATTCATTTGCAAACAGTATTCCGCTTTGAAAAGTGAAGATAAGGAGAAATTGTTCAAAGAAAATTTCCCTGAACTGCCCCTGGAGCAGAGGCAGAAGTTCGAGAAAGCGTTGTTGACCGACTGGAAGGAAAAAGAGGAAATGAGAAAACGGGAATCTTTAAAAGGAGAAGAAGAGATTTTCGACATGGACGGTATCAATGACGATGAAACATGTCCCGCCATGTCGACTCCTAAGTCTTTCGTAGCTGTGACTTCGTCAGACAGAATTCGAAAAATTAGCGTGGTAAATAATGATTTCCGACCGATCACGGAAGACGCGCTGAGTAGTAGTAAAGAAAAATCAAGCGACGAGTCGAACGCGTCGATAAGTAAAAAGAATTCGAAGGATGAGAATGTGAACGAGGAGAACAAAAGTAATAACAGTTCGACGAAGAGGAAACGAAAGAGGAAAAGTATTATGAAGAAGAAAGGATCTCAGAGGAAGACCAGTAACGGTAGTAGTAGTCAAACGGAGATAAGTGAGAATGACACTTCTCTCCAAGACGATTCTCTCAACGAGATTGTAAGTTGCTGCAATTGAACTACATGGCTGACCATGGATGCTGTATCATTTATTCACGTGTAAATTGTTTTGAAGATGCCGAAGGATTCAATCCCAGACGCCGAAGTAGAAAACAAAATCGAACCGCCTATAATATCGGTGCAGGAAACGACAGAGAAACGTCCTGAAACGGATTTTCATTTCTTCAGTGATACCGAAATTACAAAGTAAGTCTGTCGCGTATGTATGTATGTTTGCAAAATGCACTGCCCGTAGCTGCCAGTTAGAATTGTAGATGATCTTACTTCACGTATAAGAAGTGCATGGGGGACGTCCACTTATGTGTAAAATTAATGTTTGAACTCCTTTATTGTCATCGTATTTAATAGGAATCAGGATTCTAGGCCATGCTCACCCGTTCAGTCTGACACAGAATTTGAAATGCGTAAGATAACGCAAGAAACTGCTGAACAGGATGATAAAAATCAACAGAGTTGGAGATGGGGTGAATTACCCACTTTACCTCCAGAATCGACGCACCCGTCGCACAGAAATTCTTTGAACTCGTCGAACGCTAATCAACCCATTAGCGGTCAGTAGAGACCATCGTGCCGGTTTCTTGTCCAAGTTTTCACACATACTTTAATTTCATGCTCTGATAATAGTTTCTTTTAATAACAGCCGATGCGCAACGATCTATGCTCAGCGGTATGTTATCGTTCATGAGAAAAACGTCTCGAGTAAGACGCAATCCAGAATCAGAGGGAATTTACCTGAGTGATATTAACGCTGACGAATTGGATCCAGAAGTCGCAGCTCTTTACTTCCCTTCTTCTCACAGAGGTCCAACAGCAGTTAATAAAGGTGGATAGCTTGTTTCTACTCGATAATTAAAGAGTGTGTCAAATTAAATAATCATTTATATATACGACGTGCTTCAGATGGTAAAGGAGTAGACGAAGAAGATACGGAATCAGGAAATGGACCGAGCCTACCGCAAAGTCCAAACAGCATCGAAGGAGCGATCGGTGGACCGAAATCGTTGGATAGCGATTTCGAGGAACCGAAGCAATCTATATTCGATGGGAACATGAACATTAGCTTGTCCTTGTGCGGTGGGCTGGATTCTGAGACCGGCCCGTTGAAAGAGGCTTTCCATCAGAACTTGCTTCAATTCGAAGATATTTGCACCGATCCGAAATTATACGAAAATCCAAATTTGGTCGTGAAAATTAATGGGAAATACTACAACTGGACTACTGCTTGTCCAATAGTAATGACGTACGCCGCTTTCCAAAGACATTTACCACAGAATACGGTTGAAAATTTGTACGCGCAATGTATGCCATTACCGATGCACGAGGAAAAGAAGCAAGAAACTAATGACAAATCATCGGAGGGTCGTACCGGTTACAGTTCATGGTTTTCGTGGAGACGTTCTACGCAGCCACCGAAAAAGTCTCAAGATCAGAGTAAGTTCGTTATTAATCTTATTTTTCAATGTAAGTACTTACATTCGTGTTCGTTTTATGATTCAGCTGATTCAATCCAATCTTCGGAACACTTACTGGACACGAAGGAAAGTACTCCGGTCGACGAAGCGATAAACATAGAAACGAAACTTGACGAGAACGTTGCGTCGACCGTACAAGAGACTGTGGAAAAGAGTACAAAGTTAGCGAAGAGCTCGAGCAAGACTGACAAGAATCGCGAAGGGGAAGGCGAAGGTTACAGCGGTAGCGAAGATTCCGACAGTAATCAGAACGAATCGCAGGGAATAAAAATACCAAAAGAAAGAAGATCGTATTACGAGTGTGCCGAAAAATATCGCAAGACTTTGAGATTGTCATCTGCTCAAATAGTACGTGCTATCTTCATAGTTACACGGTTGAAAACTTCGGTTATATGAAAATTACAAGGAACTTCGTATATTTGTTACAGGCGAGTCTCGATTTAAAAGACGGAGCTAACGAAGTAGTTTTCAGCGTAACCACGGCTTATCAAGGCACGACACGTTGCAAATGCCATATTTACAAATGGAAATGGGATGACAAAATAGTTATCTCCGACATAGACGGAACTATCACGAAGTCCGACGTGTTGGGTCATATTCTGCCGATCGTTGGTAAAGATTGGGCTCAATCGGGCGTAGCTCAGTTGTTCACCAAGATCATGAATAACGGGTACAAGCTGCTTTATCTGTCTGCAAGAGCGATTGGACAAGCTAAAGTTACGAGGGAATACCTGAAAAGCATCAGACAGGGAGATCTGTCGCTTCCTGACGGGCCGTTGCTTTTAAATCCCACGAGCCTAATTTCGGCGTTGCACCGTGAGGTGATAGAGAAGAAGCCTGAGGAGTTCAAGATATCTTGTCTCAGCGATATTCAAGCTTTATTCCCGGAAGGCTCAAGACCTTTTTATGCTGGCTACGGGAACCGAATTAATGTAATAATTCGCCTATTATTTCAGATAAAAACAGTAGACAATGTGTTTAAAATTATGTTCCTTTTATTTTTCTAGGACGTTTGGGCGTATCGCGCCGTAGGAATTCCGACTATGCGTATATTCACCATAAACCACAGGGGTGAATTAAAACACGAACTGACCCAAACATTCCAGTCATCGTAAGTAACTGAATTTACGGAGCTTTTATACTAACTCTTACACACGGTACACGATCGATTTAATTAATTTTACAACGCGATACACGGGGATCATTTTCGTTGCTAAAAAGGAATAAGAACCATTGCGGTCTGCTGCATGCTTATACTATGAAATATTGAACCTGCTGGCTGCTACTGCTTAAAACGGAACGTTTTAGTATTTTTAGTAGTTTCGGCATGAGAACCTGAGACACAGATTTTGTCAGTTTAAAATAATGCGAAAGCAAGATGTTTTGCAGAAGAGGATGATCGATCGTTGAGTGAAAGGTACTGATAGGTCGGATATTTCTGTGATTACAGTTACGCATGTCAGTGCGATATCATCAATGAGTTGTTCCCGCCACTGCCCAAGTGAAACATCTACTGATGGTGGCACAACCATAGCTGTGTTATTCTAATAGTCTGATAACGTTTCAATAGTGGCTTAGAAAACAGACGCATCATTGGTAGTGCGTCTCGTATAACATATGTACATAGAGATTAGAGAGATTTTCTACCTCATGTCCAGGAATTGTACCTCAAATTTGCTGATACTCAGTTTCCTAATGAATTTATCGTAGACCATGGTGCGCACAACGAAGTCAAAATACGTAGATACCTCCACGTACAGTTAGACCGCGTCTCTAGTAGCGACGTATATCGCAGACTCCTTCTCAGGAGGGTAGATATTAGTACATGCGTAATTAGATTTTCGAATGGCAACATTTCTCTTCCTTTGTCTTGTTAAAATTTTTACTTGTTATTTTGTACAATTAAGATAGACGTTGAGTTAGTCTCTTTACTTTGAAGTAATTAGTATGCTTTGAGGTATTTGGTTGTGCAAGAACTCCTACCTATCTTCTTATGATTCTTAGGGTAAGCACTGGTTACACAATTGTTTATTATCATCTCCTTCTTCACATCTTTACTCATCTTCGACGATCCTAACGTAGTTTCATTACATGGGTATTGAAGTACGGAGCTTATTTAAAATCGTGTTGCACGCGTGGAGATTTTGCAAAACAAGGGTTGCTGGTGTATCAGTTACATTCACATGGTTTTTATCTTATTTTTGTTTATGCACAACCAGCCAGATACTTCGAACGTATTACTCATTCGACAGGCGAAATATCTTTGTCGTATTACCAAGTTTCATGAAACATCTCGTTCAAAGTCGAAAGTAGTTTGCATGAATCTATGATCAGGTCATAACATCCGATTAAATGTTTCCCATCTAATTCCACGTGTCCGTGTCAGACAGCAATTATTTCGAGAGAAATAGAAATCTAGAGTCTAGCCCATTGTGCTTAGCTCATTCTCCTTTAACAAAACTATGCATACAACATTTACCCCAGACTCTGTGTTCTTCGATCTGTGTTAGCAGTCACGCTGCTTAGCGCTGCTACAAGAGTTCGGCGATTAATTTGTTCCCGTCGTTATTCTTGCAGATACTCAAACATGAGCTACATAGTCGATCATCTTTTCCCAGCCTGGAGAGAGGATGCAGTGGACGAGTTTAGTAACTTCGCGTATTGGCGAGAACCGATACCGGAAGTACCTCCGCTCGAGGAACTGTACGCTCAGAAACAGGTTTACTAAGCGCGATAGAAAGTCGAGAGATGAATCAGATACAGTTTATTCGTAATACGATAATGATTGATTTCGTTGACTGTTTTTGTATCCTGCGCGTTATCGAACATAGGGAAACGTGATTCTAGACTGGTGCGACATTTCAGTGTATACTGTATTATCCATGCGTTTACAATCCCCCGACTGTAGTATTAAGATTCGCGTGTTCGTCATCGCAAACGATTCACAAATGGTGCGTACATTTTTACAATTGAATTTAAACACATTCCGATTCTGTTAGAGCGCGATAAGACCGCCGTGTTGATTACTATCAATGACGTTGTGTTAGTTTTGAATACAATTTACGAAGAGAGCACATCTCGACGCGTATCTCTCGCAGGCGCAGGGATTAACGCACCGTTGAACGTAATATTTCTAAGCGAATTGCTTGCGACAATTAAGTAGATCTCTCTCTTTCCATTAAGTGTATATATCTACATGTATGTTAAGTTGCTAATTGATGGTCTGGAACTTTATGATACCAATGACTAATCGCAATATAAGGTGATCGATTAAAAAAGATGTCCCGTACTAAATAGAGTTTCGTACTGAGAGAAAAAAGTGTTACATTCTATTTAATTAAAAAGAAAAGAAAGGAAAACAGAAACGTCGATTAGGAATTAGTTAATCGCAACCGCGGTAGCTCACAAGAAGTGTAATATAATTTAAGTGTATTTACTGTATACTTTACCTGATACGTTTAGCGAATATTTTGTTAAAGAAATCCTTATTTATTTTTATACGTGATCTCCGTTGAATTAGCGTGCTGTGAGATTGCCATATCCTAGGATGTAATCGTTTATGTAATTGTGATATTCCGAACAAATTACTAACGAGGTCTGGACGGTAAACAGTGTACAAACGGTGAATTCGTCATTCGTACGAGCAGCGAATAATGCGAATAATTTCAGTTTCCTACAAACAAAGTTACTGTTGTTCAAAGAAAGAAAAAAAGTGTAAGATTTTCCTCTGTGTGTCGTGACCGTACCTCCGAGTTCACAATTTCTTTTTATGCTACATAGACATCTATGTATCGATACACGCTAAGCCTCTGTCTTTCAAAATGCATCGTATATAGGTACGTGTTAGCGAACCGTAGTTTTCTGTTGCTACAACGTGGTCCCCCACGATGCCATCCTCTTGATTGCTTTTTAATCGTTATCGATAACTCACTGAAGGTACAATTATCCTCCACCAAAGAAAATAGAACTGAAACTGCTTCGAGCTTCGAATGCCAATGATTCGTACTCGAAACTATAAGAATAGATATATATACCTACGTTAGAGCTTTTATTATTCGAAATAGTTAGAATCAAAGGTATATGGATATTCGATAATACTACATTGCAAATTACTCTTGACGATACAGTATTGTATTCTAATAAGTACATACATCTAGATTAATTAATGAAATCATCTTCTGGTCGGATATGAATAACAGTTCCATTAGGGACAGTGATTTTCTTTCGTATCTTTTATGGACCTCTAACTTAAAAATGTTATCACTTTGTAGGCGATGTATATTATTTATATGATTAGGATTATTACTATATTTATTATATTATTGGTATTAGTATTCCTTTTATTATGGGATGGTATTTATAAGTGACGAAATTTGTTTAGTTTTTGGTACATTATTTTATCGCATCTCTTAAGTTCGTTATCTTCAGTACAAATAAAATCAGATATATATATATTTATAATTTCTGTATACGTTCTTATTATAATAGATACGTTGACAAATTGATGAAATCCTTGAAGTTACGTAAACGATAAAGGAAAATCCGACCTACGTCCGAATTTAAAAAATATTGAAAGCATTTCGTAGCAATAACTTAATCGACGAGAATAAAATCGTAAATGCTTTCTCTTACAGCTGATATCGATATTGCTTGAATATGTATTTATAAAAATAAGTACGATTTTACATGATATCATATTTCTATCTAACGAAGAAAATTTTGTAGGATCGTCAGTGTTTTATATACGACACGATTTCCCGCATCTGTCTATTACCTTTTCATTCTCATTTCTACATTCAGTATACCTAACGTCATCGCATCGCGATCTTTAACTGTAAGCGTCGCATCGTGCAAAGTGTAATTTTGTTTCAACATGTAGTCGTCGTCGTGATGCATATATCTTGTAGCTTTTGAAACAAATAAATGGCAAAGTAACGCAAAAGCACGTAAGAAATCATTCAAATTCGATATGTATAATTTATTTATGTTAAAATCGAACTGTAGGACAGCATAGAGCACTTGAATAATTTTGTGAGAGTATGTATTATTATACTTTCGAATTACATAGTATCCACCGAGGTTCTACTTGGCCAACGAGTTTTAGCCTGGAATTGGTAACGAAATAATTAAAGAAAAATAGTGATCTACGTTTCCTAAATTGAACCTTCTTCCATCGATACGCACCTCGTATTTCAATTTCCTTTTTCGTTGTTTATAATTTTCATTGTCGGATCCGTCGGAAGAGTCGTCGGAGATCTTACTACCTCTTCTAGTAGAATTTATATTGAAATTTACTTTACGATTATTAGTCGTATTTTCAGAACACCAAAAGTACAAAATCTGCGTCACGAATTTACATGTTTTTAATATCTGGTTAGTGTAGGTTAATAGAGTACAACGTGGTATAACTGTATGATTTACCCATACGATTCCAATGATCCAGAATATAGAAAAGTATAAAGGTAACGTCATGATTTTGTTTCGTGAGAGGATTCAAAGGGAAGAGAAAAACATTTTTGAATTTTGATGTCCTTTGAAATTTACAAAGTATGCAATTGCATATCGGTTGTTAAAAAGGAAATGTCAGTCTAACAAATAACTTCAGACGTTTCTCTTTTCAATACGATTTACATATAAAAATTCAACTTTGTACATAATGTATATGTATATGTAGGATACATATAGATATAAACAGGTATTTAAAGTTATACAATATTCATAATTGCTCTACCATTATATGACAGATGGTATTTTATGTATTATCAGTTTCTTCTGTTTCTTCTGCTTCCATCTCCTCTACATTCTCCTTCGTGTCGTCGTTAGATGCAAGTTGTTTGTAACCATTCTTTTTAGTATATATGCCTAAAGGTACCAGCTTAAACACTGCCAATGGTCTCTCTAACAATTTCTATAACAAGGATTACGTATTATTTCCTTATTTTCAATACCTTAAATGGGGCAACAGTCTACTTACCAAAATCCTTGCTTGTGCCGGAGTCAATGGTTGTCCTGCTTTGCACACAGTATATTCTTTGATCAAAGTTACCACCCCTCTCTGCAACGATGTAGGCATTTCTAATTGCCTTAAGTGTGGTTCAATGCTGTGCGAGAATTCCGGCATCGGTCCTTCAGGTAAAGTTACAGTCTCTTCAGGGACAAATCCAGATCTAGCATAGTCTATTTCTTCATATTCCTCGAGCCATTTTAAAACCTTAAGAAATATATTAATTACAACCATGACTATATCATTTTGAACAGAGTACATACCTCCTTTTTACTTCTGTTCGTGAAGAGTAAACCACACTGTCCCCTTAATATTGCAGATAATTTATGAAGACCCTCTGCGATTTCGTTCTCCGGCGATGTGCCAAACGCGAACGCTATCACTTTGTTTTTCCCAAAGAAAAACCGACTGTCTTTCCATTCGGCTCGCAAATCTTTAAGTTTATTGTTACGCATATTATGCACCGATAGAAGGAATATCCGTTTGTATTTCTCGACGCAACTCCTAACATCTTCCACGATCTGTTGTTTCAATGCAAGCCCTTTCTTACTTGTCTTCGTAAGAGATACTGCGAAACGTAAATACACGTTTATCAATTAGTTAAATGCACGTGGCGAACAGTCCTAGGTTAGTCTTAAAGCTAATTCTATACAATTGAATGACAGATCAGTAAAACAATAAGTTAACGAAGCAAAACGTTACTTTTCTTATCCCTTTTCGACTTTGGCATTTTGTTCCAACAACGATTCGGAGATCACGTATAATCAATGAGGCAGTAGTATATACTGGCAGAGGTTGTGCACATAATACGACAATATGGCGCAGTAATATTTGATTGAGTATATAGCAGGTATTTCTTACTTCTTTTCAATTTTAAACAATCGCTTTAAATATTATAATAATAATAAACGGTTCTATAATACTCAAAGTACGATGGTAAAAAATATACGCATGGATATATAATGGTTATGAGTTCGAAAGAATCGTTATCATTGGTAATCAATTCCAGTTGTTTAAATTTATTTAATACAGTTTATAATCGTGAATCGTCCTCGCAATTACATTATAATGTGTGATCAACGTGAAAATATACAGTTTTAGTTCGGACGATTTGAGAAGCGGCGGGAACGATGGACAAGTAGTTTTCGAACAAGCGGAAAACGTCAAGTGAACGCAGTCCAAGATGGCGGCTTCCGCTCGTTGCGCCAGTGCACTCTGTGAGTCGTAGTGGACGGTAGCCGTTGAATACGCCGAAGCCTCGATTTTCTAGGCCGTTTATAACACTCCAAAGGTGAGTACATTTTCGAATATAATCGTGTACGAATGCATAATGTAAACGGAGTCTATCGGAGGCGATGTCTCGCGGAATATCGCTCGGAAATAGTACGAGGTGTAGTTGATAAGCGGGTCGTGTGAACCCCGTAGCCATGTAGTCCCCAAATCATTTTCCCGGATCGCTTGAAATAACCTAGAACTCCTTCGTTTCGTTCAATTATCGTAATCAGAATCGTTCGATTCGTCACTGTATCGTATTGTACACGTCACGTCGATCATTCGTCGAATCAATTAACATTTTGGCAATGTTCGTTGAATTCGAGTACGACGCGAGACAGTCTGAAGCCAGTCATTTGCCGCACGTAGCGATGCGACACACAACGCGACAGTCCTGAGCAAGCGAGATGATTACCGCCATCTTAGTTACGCAGTCGGCGATTAAATTACATTCCATATCTCTAAAGAATCTTTAAAAACGATCTTTAACGCAACTACCTTAACCCGATCGTTCTCATATTTATTCATCGCGTACAAAGACATTAACGGAACAGTAGGTAATCATATGGATGTTAGATCAATATCTTCATTATTTTCTTACGATATTTCAACTCTTGCACTCGTGCAATGCGTGCACGGCAAGGATAGACCGAAGACACGCATTGCGTAGTAGTTTTTGTTCGTACTGTCACGTACGATATCCGGCCTGCTTAACGCTTCAAGTCGCGTTAAAGCACGACATGCGCCTTCTATCCTGGTATACTGCCTCGGCACACGCCCTTTGACAAGTGAACCGATTATCGCGCTTTCGATATTGCTTCTTGGCTGATAAACACCGAGGTCCAGCTTATGTATTCATCGATAGTAATAAGCGATTTTCGTTTCCGTGCAAATTATTACTACTATGAATGTGGGATTCCGCGTATGATGCGTCGCGATTCATTAATCTATTTTTCGCGGAAGATCGTATATATGAAAAGACGAATAGTGAAGAAGATCATACCGGTGATACATCGATTTATTTTTCGTGTATACGGAAAGACAAATGGTGAAACGATGATCATACTGCTCTTATGCTTTACGCTTTTTTCACGTACGACTGTCGATCGGTACGCGCGTGCATAATCGTACAACCAATAGTACGTATGATGTTAATCGGGAATTTTAACGGGAGGTAGGCGTTCGTACGTAGTGGGGAACCCTGAACTCTCCTTCCTTTTGCACTATATCCCCTACTCTTTCTCGGTCATTGAACAACTTCAGTTAGTAAGGTCTAATCTCGCCAAGGCCGAAGATAATGACGATAGCCAGCATCTGCGACAGATCTTCGTTTTCATTCTTCACTCGTTGACGTACATAGAGTTGCCAACAGGACTCGCGTTACGTCGATGTTCGTCGCCCGTTTATTTAGTCTGACAGATTTTTAGTAGTCACATTGCAATTAGATGATCGTCACATTCATGTATTATTTTATCAACAGGAATACGAACGGTGTTTCAATGTAAATTGACCTACAGGCCGGTTTAACTGCGTTTATCTCGGAACGTTTCAGGTGCGCGAGAAAAGTCAGTTGAACGCAAGCGGCAGGGGTTGTTTTCGTTTGGGGCTGAATGCTCCGTTGCACGGTGCTCGAGACAGGGTAGGAAGAATATCAATGTTGTTTCACCCTGTGTCACACTGCAAGGCTACTCGAGCCATCGTCACTTCGATCAGAGTGCCGGCTCACCCGTGAAACCGAGTTTACGGATAATTGGCCGTTCACCACGACCTCATAATTCTCATCACCTTTATGTACCTCGCCTCTTCTTTTATCAATCTTCTCGACTCGTCTGGAAATCTATCGTTTATGCTTGTCAAAAAACAGCCGAGAAGAAATGACATAATAACTAATGGAGTCGGCGACCCACCATTCCCGTTTCCTGACTGAAACGTCGGAGGCTCGATTTCTTTTCAGAGAAAAACCGACGTTGTATAACCGAGGGGTGGGTTTTGTGATCACGGTCGAAGTTTGCGGAAGCATGATACGTGCATCGCGTACAGTCGGAAATTGAATTTTGCTAGCTAATAAGATAGCTCGCTCGAGACACGAGAACGTCGCGTGCGTACGATTGTTTTCCGCGCCCGGTATTTCTAAAAACGGCTGTTCTCTTAATTTAACACCAGCCGCCTAAATGACATTCTTCCTCCTCTTTAAATGAAACATTTAGTCGCTGTATTTCATTCAAAATATATGGAAATTTGATTGATAAATAACACGTGGAGGCAGTTTACGTAATCGTTTCAGCGAAATATCATTACTAATTTTGACAAACACGTTGCAGTAACAGTTCTGGAGAGGGAAACGTATCGACACCCTTGCTTCATTTTCGAACTCTCCGCCCCTGTTATTTGCCCGGTGTTTGTTGACCCAAAAACCCACGTCCCGTCTTGGCCAACTTTTGGACAAACACGAGATCCTCTGGAACGTTGAGGAATTGCTTGTAACCGAGACGTTGACAGAATTTCGACAATCTGGAAGCCTTCCTCGAATGAAAACCTTGTACACGTATATATATGTGTCGCGTAGGTGTGCGTATTTGACCGGCATATATACATGTACCAAGGAGTCATACCAAAGCTGAAACGGTAAGCTTGACATCACTCGCTATTCCAAGACGGCTGACGCAGAAATTCGCGCGAGCTCCACGCGTATGTGTACGGTATGTTTCTGCGAACGTTCGCGTCGGCTAGTGTAAATAGGTGTACACCTTCTACGTACAATTCTTTTCTCTGACAATTTTAAAAGTCGATAACAAGAGACCGAATACGTGTGCTCTATTATTCATCGAGGCGTTGAGTGTGACGAGTTTACAAGAGATACTCACGACTTCTAAGCTTCCTAATATACATACGTGTTTAAAGGAGATACAAAGATTTAAGGAAATCTTCATGCCTTTGTTAGTTATTTACAATGCTATGTGGTATTAATTCCATATTTCGATCTCGTGACTTTCGCCTCAGTGGAACAGATATGGAATTAAGTGCAGCATTTCTTAAGTTCAAACTCCAATTTATTAGACAGCATAGTACTCTGCTCGTTTGTACAAGTTTGGTTGTTCTTATAACTAGTTGGTATGAGTAACCGAGCTACAATGGTTAGAACAGTATAGGAAGAGGAACACTAGAGACAGGATGAGTAGCTAGGAACGACGGTCAAGATGAGTAAGAATGTTTTTCTTGGTATGAGTCAGTTAGTACTTAGAGTGAGGATGTTAGATTTCAGGTGGTCGCTCGGTTAATTATTTCAATAGCGAAAAGCCTATTCGTCGTCCAACATTACTCGCCACGCTGCGAGGTAACGAGTACGATGATTGACAGTCATATAATCGTCGAATAAGTGATTGCATTCTGCCGGTTTCAATATTTGCGAAACGAAAAGGGAAGAAGAGGCTGAGAGTGTAACAGTATCTAGATTAGAGACGAGTCCGGCTAGTCACGGTCAATCCTTTCTCCCCACCTCGAGCTCGATGGCTCACTTGATGGCTCACTCGATGAACTCGAGCTGGCGTAGGATTTCGTCGCATGTGAATGAGAATATCGAGCGTAACGGTAGAGGTGTGTATTAGAAGACGGGTGAATGGCAGTGGCAAAGCGTGCACTTGCTACCTATCTACTTCGATTGCGCAATCTAGCCGCGACTCGAGCTTCGTCTCGCGTCGTCGACGGTATCTTAAATCACCGGAAATCCTAAAACAAATTCTATCCCTTCAGGCGCGTCACTTTTAAGCACGTAGATATTGTAAGATTGTTTCGTCATGTTTACGTTCATCGAAACAAGTGTGTCATTCGAATTCTTAAATACGGCAAGCATTGCACCATTGCGTGTAAAAATCCACTTCTATCATTACTGCAGCACCGTATCATTAACGCGAGGGGACACTAGCATTATTTTGACAAGACGTTGATACGTTTTTTTTCTTTCAATGTACCATGAATGTCCGTCCCTCGAACGATACGCAAAGGCCATACAATACGCGATGCAAATGGAGTTTAATGAAACTGGTAGCAGTTGGTAGGAAATGGGAAACGAAGGGCAGAAATTGTCTGGTTGGAGATCGGAGTCCGAGCGATATAGCTCTGCGCTACCACCTGTAGCACGGCGCCCTTTTCCGAGTACAAGAGCTTCTTCTATTCTGCGAACTCGACACTTCTGTGTTCAATTTTTCCATATATATAAACGAACAAGTTTCTCTTGAAAGAAGAATAACCGGGATAAAATAAGCGGCGTGTAAATCGTACAGATAAGCATAAGAGGCTAGTAGTGGAGTTTATACATATTTCTATTAAAATATTGAGATGTTTTCTAGCTAATTAATGAAAAATATGTATCAACTCGTTATCTAATACGAACGGAAGAATTGGTCTCTGTGTTGAACTCAATGAATTATTTGTATCAGCTTGACGAAATAGTAATACCTGCAATGCTCTGGGTTGTCTCGAGTTGCGACGTGACGCGAGTACTTCCCGAATCTTCTCGAACACGATAATAAATATAGCGTCGTGATGCGTCTACTATCGAAAATCGATGGGGAAAAATCCTTGAATGCCTGCCTGCGGGCTGCGCGATCGACTACGATTCGACGACCACGACGACAACGGTTACAATAGAGAGAAGTTTTTGGTGCGCGAGACGGAAACTTCGAAAATGCGTCGAGGTTTTACGAGGCCGGCATATCGGTGCAAGGTCAGTGTCGCAACAGTTACGCTTCCTCGGTTTCCTCTGAACCCCGCGTGCACGCGTTCTCTTCTTTTCATTCACTGCGTTTACACCCGGTATTTCTTCTCGAAACGGCGTATTCAAGTTGTCTCTTGGCGCGAGACGAGAAGCTCGTTCATGGTCGATGGACGATCGAACGAACTCTCGCCTTATCGGCAGCTACCGGTAGCACTCGGTGGAAAAACTGTTCGTTCCTGTGCCAAACATTTCCTTGCGAATGGTCAGAAAAGATAACATTGCCAGAACTGTAATTGGTATCTATCTTCTTTATGAATTAAACATTGAAACATTTTCTAATCTTCAGACACAAATTGTGTTTCAGGTCACTCCACGGTAGGACTATTGTTAATTGCATTCAGAATCGTGTGACGTATGAAAATCCATGCAACTTCGTTGCGAAAGTTGCCTCGTTAGTCTTTCAAGCAGCAGAATAATCATCGTGTGGGGTACAATTTTATACACATCTCTCTGTGTAGGAGATTATAATATCGTGCGAGAAATGATCGATACTCGATTCAGATACAGCATCTTGAAATCGTTATTTCAAACGAGTGCAGTCCTCCTCGATTCGTTACAGAATTTCTTCAGCCGACCTTCGATGATACCTATTATATTTAACATTGAACCTTTATTGCGTATGTACGTGGATACGTGGTATCCGAAAAGTGAGACGATCGAATCGAAGTGCTTCAGGCACGCGCATTGCCGCCGTAGAAACATAGGTACTTGCTTCGTCGTCTTCTATCGAATTATCTGTCGTTCCTCGTACGAGACGTTCAAGTTTGGCCACGGCGTTCTCAGTACCCGAACAATTGGCATTGCCGAGCCTTTGATAGAATCACAAGAACGACCTTTTAGCTTGTATTCTGTATTATCGGTTTCGGGCATTGTCGGTAGTCGTTCGAGGGTGTCCGAGGAGTCGAGCTGGATGAAAATCCTGAACGTGAAACTTTTGATGAATCGATGGGAGGGGTATAACGGTTTAAGGATAAGTTATGTCGACAAGATCCGCTGGAGAATAAAAAAGTCGCGAAGGGGTTGAAAAGCTGGGGGTGAGCAACAGAAAATGGTGAACATAGAAGAAGGGCGGGTCGGTTGCAGGGGTTGCGCGCGCCTCCGCGGATCAATATTTCATTTTAGCCTCGTCAGTTCGAGAAAGAGAGAGAGAGGGACTTCCTATTCCTGCCCCTCGCCTTCTCGATACGACCATTGTATTCCACATATAACACTTATCCATTTCTGTACATTACCTTCGTATTCGTTTTTCATTGCCGGTCCTCCTCCACGGATTTCATCGATACGAAATATCGTTCTTTCGTCCCATCGAGAGGAATTTCCTACCGCAAAAGTTCTTTTCTTCCTTTTTGATTATCTGATCATCGTTCCTCTTTACGAGAAGAGGAAATTAGGAGGCTTGAGGACAGAAAGGTGTTACGGCCAAGTGGCCACGTACAAAGTTTCGTTTGATAGACTCACCACCGTTCCCTTACTCGTTGTAATTTATCGTTTGCACGTCTGGGATTATTGTTGCTACGTGATCATACGTTGAAGACGGTTTTGTTTAAAATAAAAGCGAATATCGATCGACACACACTGATCGCGACGTTAACAGACATATCCTGTATATTCTCAAAATGATCTGCTGCCACGAGCCAGATATCACGTGTCGATGCACGTGTTCCTCTCGCGTCTCTTGGGATTCGATTTTGCGCGCTTGATCGATCTCTATTGTTTGCATATTTTTTTTATCGATACCGGCAGACAGCTTGTTACATTTTGGTTCGTTCCGCGTGAAACGCTTCGAACGCTTTTGACGTGTAGCTAATGAAAGTTTAACCAGACAGATCATTAAAAGGAACTTATTGAGTCAAACAATAATCTTAGTTGACGGAGGAATATTTAATTATCTCATTTTCCTTTCCTACCAAGTCGTACAATAATTAACAACGAGACAGAGAAGTAAGTTTAAGAGTTCAATGAAGATCAACTAAGACAGAATACATAAAACCTATTAGAAATGAAATTGGTCACATTCGTCTTTCCCGAAACGTGAGTCCACGTCTGTTCTGGCAGTCAGTAATTAATAGACTGCGATTTTAATTTATAAACAAATTAGGTGTACACCGAACACAAAGACACCAAATATAGTAAAAGGAAATTGAATCTGAAATCCGCAGTCTGCTAATTAAGTTTGGTTTCTAAAGAGCTCGTATAGAAGAGAAAAATGAGCAGTGCGTGTGCATTTTGCATGGGGAAGAGAGGAAGAATGATGCGGAAGGTGCGAGGTGCGAGATATCTGTATGTATGTAAATCGCGTGTGACAGTAGTAGTAGTAGCAGATACGTATAGCGTAGTGCGTAAAAGAACGCAGTAGGACGCGGTGCGACGCATCGTACCCCATGGCTGGCGTCCCGGGACGTGAACAGGGACAGGGAGATCCGTGCGCCACTGCCCCACCCAGCCGAGCAGAGCCGGCCATGCTGGGCGAATCGATCAATACTTCGGCTCGGCCACGAGGGTAACCGAGGCGAACCGAACCCACCCGAACAGCGACGAGTCCCGGCACGAGACGCACCGAGTCCCCACCATGAACAGCGTTGCCGGCTCAGTCGTTGTGCGGGAGTGGTCACTGAGGGATGTGTGGTATCGTAACTGAGTGTGACTGAGGAAAAAGACCCGGCGTAGTTTCTCCGCGTAATACGCTCTCGCTCTTTACCCCCCGGACAAAAGGAAACTAGCAGTACCGAGAGAGTTCTAGTCAGTTTTCGGCCCCCTCCCATTTTCGCGCGAGATCACCGAATCGCCAGTCGTGTATTTATTTAAGTATTTATTGTACAAAAGACTTTAAACTATAGGTAAGACTGCAACGATTCGTTCTCCTTCTATATATGTGCCTCCGTTCCGCTAACGCCTTTTATGTCTCTCATCTCCTCCAGAATTTACGCGTATTGCCAGTATCTTTTACTATTAGCTATATGCCTTTTTTCTCCCTTGCTGATCGTCCTGATGCATGCCAGATCGCCGCGACGAACGACCTTTCCCTATGTGCATTTCCAGCCGGACTCCTTTTCGAGTCTGAGGCATCTCGAGAACGTGCTAGAAACTCGGTTTCCGCGTCGCGTTTTCCTCCGGTCGACCGAAGAAGTCGAGGAAAGTGAACCGGCTATCGATCTCCGCGATATAATGCTGCGACGCAGAAGAAGTGAATCGGTACGATCCCCGCAGTGACGCCGATTCGCGTTTCACCGGAAGCAAGGCGATCCGTCGGTCGGTTTCTTTGTCCTCGACTTGTTCTCGTTCGCATCGCGACAGAAAACGGTCTTGAACGCCTTGAGTACGGGGCGTGTTAGCTAAAGAGAAGAACGTGCAAGAGGGAGAGGGAGAGAGGGCGAGGAAAGAAAGAAAGAGAGCGAAGACGAGGAATTTCGCTCTCGCTTCGTGAAAGTAGCGCCGTGGCGCTCCGTTTGGCTGCTCCCTCTTCGGCTCGGCTATGCGACTACCGTCGGCTATAACCTCAAACTATTTGCGATGATTCTACGTAATATTTCTTTTTTTCCTTCAAGAGTTGAGCGCGAGCGATCTTCGACCTAGCGAATCTTTCGACAATAGCAATTTTTAACGTAGTCGATTACGCGATCGCGTAAATTGAAAATTAGATAACTCGCCTCGGGAGAATGGTAGCTTATCACGAGGAGGATAATGTAAGGCGATATAGATAAACTTGGATAGGTGCCGTTCGATAAAGTTCCTGTTCTTATCAATGCGACGGAGATATTACGTTTTCCGATCCGCGCGACATCTTCGCTAGCCACATTAATTAACTATTCGCCCGATTACCATGTATGTTCTTCATATTCTACCGAGTCTATAGATCATCTTGAATTAGAATCAGAGAAAATTTTTGGAAGCACGAATAGGCATAGTACAGAACTTGTACGGAGAGATATCTCGTTTCTTTCGGGTTTCGTCCGATTGAAAAGTCTGCGCCGGAAATACTATTTCACTGGCAACGTGGGGTTTCTCATCGGTTCTTCGGTAGATCCGGCAACAGTGTCGCCAAGCCTCTGCTAACCTAAAGCCAGGTAATTGTGCGCGATTAAATATAGGACGTCGAATACACCTACCGGTTTAATATTTCTATCCGGGTTCCTTTGAGGAGGAACGCTGTTTGACCTTCCGTCTAGTCACGTGTATTTTATTCACCGACGCAAATAATCGTTTAACGACACGAAAATTCAAAGCATCGATTTCACTCTCTATCGTTATGTACAAATCGTTGAAAAGAATAAGATAATAATGTAAGCAATATGATCTCATTAGTCTCATTCTCCTTCGCTGTCAATCTGACGAATGTCAAAGGAATTCTGAATCGTCGAAAACCGCTAATTATATCGCTGCTGTACGTGTTCCAGTTAGTAATATCAATGCTGTCGTCTAGTCTACTTGCACTTTGTTTTCATTAATAACTCCATTTGTGCGAGGACGGAATTTTATTCTGGCCTGTCGAAGTTAGAAACGAGAATATGCATAACAATTTACGATTGCTCGCTCCTCTTCAACGTCGTACAATAGCATTTCCTGTCCGCGGCGAATATCACGAACCGGAAGTGTGTAAACGCGAAACTCAATCGCACTTGGTTTTCATACGACGCACGATTGAAAAATGGTTGTTCTTTCCACCTCCTCGGTCTTTGGTTATGCAATTGGACGAACGATAATGCTGATAGCAATCTTTCGACTATTGTCGCCGATATTTTTACAAGTGTAATTAAAATGTTAAGAGGGAAAAAAAGAAGTTGCGACGTAGAACAATGTTCGGCGAATTGGGCAGGCGCGAAACATGGAATTGCGGGCGCGTGCGCGTGCTATGCACTTGGAAATAAATCGTTTACGAGGCGCTTTAAAGCTGCGCAATAGCGTGGACGCGTTTACCGATGCACACGTACAATACTGTTGATCGCTGTTCGGCTGTTTAAGCCAGCTATTCAAAATTACATACCTTCGATACTACCGATCGAACTTATACTCACGTTTCAACTCGGAAACTTATCTTTCATCGAGTTATACGCGACGATTGATGGCTAGTAAAATTGTTAACAATTGTTCAACAGTAAATTATCGATGAGAATCTGACGGTCAGTCGTAGATCTTACCGTGAATCGAACGGAGTTTGCGCGATGTAGGAAAAAAAAGATAATCGATACACGAAAGGAACGTAGATAACAACTTCAACACGGATTACAATCGTGAGACTGCTAGTTTTATTAGACAGTATTTTGCATGAAAGTCTGCAGCCTGGATGGAGATCAAGCGTTATGGAGTTCTCCCGTTGGATAAAATTCCTTCGACCGCATTTAGTCAGCTCCATTTTCAGAAATCTTTTTTTATGAATCGGAAGAAATGAACCGGCGAGCAGAATAAAAATACGAGAGCGTGCGTGTTCACGGTCGACGTACGAGAGGCGTGTTAAAACGAGTCGGGATGTTTAAACGCGTGCGTTACTATGGTTAAGCGTCGTAACGCCAGCCCGGCGTCGTGACTCATCGTGCCCATAAGATTATACCCACGTTGCGTCGAGTTTAGTCCTTTCTCCAACCATCCGTGTCGATCGATTATTTTCTACATGGTTTCGACCTTCTTTCCCCTGTGAAAGTGTAACAAACAGAGAGACGTTCGAACTGTCGACGTCCTTTAAACAGGAAAAACAATAGGTTAGGTATCGAACAAATTCGAACGGTTTTAAATTAAATCCATTTGACTCGAAGGATCAAAATCGTAAAAGCGTTTTCTTGGTCATCGACAAATAAATGAATGACTTTTAAACTGCGACAGTCTTCCTACGAAAAAACTTGCGTTCAAGCTTAAAGGTGGGTAAAGAAAATGTATGGCGATGTACATATCGTGTCGAACGAGGCCAGCCAGGCTGAAGCGCGCGCGTGCTCCCCGTCCACGATCATACTACCTACGTCACCTTCTGTTCTAAACGCGTCGGTGAAATCTATTCTCACCGACGAGTCTCGGGTAGAAGAGAAAAACCGCTCGACATTGAAGCCGCGTGCTACCGCCGGCGTTACTCTCTTGCGTCGATGAACGCCTCTTCTCCGTAACTCCTCCTCTTTCTATTTCCTCTTTCGGTAATTTCTTATCTTCATCTCAATTCGTTACGTCAAACTGCATCGTATCGCGTCCCTACGCAATGACTCACGCGATTGATCCATGTGTACAGCTGAAGTTAATCTTCAATAAATTAATCGATGAATTATCAAGTAGCATACGTGAATGAACGTTTCATTGTAGAGACGAGAAACTCGTTTGGTCGTCTTGCCGTAGACTGATCGATTTTGTTTTCCAGCCGACACAATGTCTGTGGACAAGGAGGAATTGGTACAGCGTGCAAAGCTTGCCGAGCAGGCGGAAAGGTACGATGATATGGCAGCCGCGATGAAAGCAGTCACGGAAACGGGAGTCGAGTTGTCGAACGAAGAAAGGAACCTGCTGTCAGTAGCGTACAAGAATGTAGTTGGCGCAAGACGTAGCTCGTGGAGGGTAATATCCTCTATCGAGCAGAAAACCGAAGGTTCCGAGCGCAAGCAGCAGATGGCCAAGGAATACCGGGAAAAGGTTGAAAAGGAGCTTCGCGAAATCTGTTACGACGTATTGGTAAGAGCTCGTTCCCTTTCTCTTTCGTCCCTTGTCATTCTCAGTTGACGTTGAAAGAGAATAAAAGAGCGGGTGCGCTCGTCGATTCAGTAGCTAGTTTTTGGTGTTACGGAGGATCGGTTTACGCCGGCGAACGATCCTCTTTGTCGCATCTGCGTATTCCGAGGGTTTCGGAACCTAAGATCACTCACCGGTTTAAATTTCACGCGGCGCGGTTGCATCTCTCTGTAGTATCTCGTCTTACGACCTCTTCTCGTCGTGTAACGGGCGTAACACAGCTTGCTTCAGCTTCAAAGAATATACACCTTCCCTTCGCGTTTCGTCGATGCTGTCGGTTACGAAACGCGTAGCGATAACGTTGATCTGTCGTTCAAATGCAGGTGTGCATACACACGTGTTCTAGAATAATCTAACGCTTCCGTTGGTTTCAATTCGAGAATTCGAAAGAGAAATAACATGCTGGCATTTCGTTTCATATACCAGTAGTACGGCTTTTAGGAAATTACAAATTAAACGTTTCGAGTCACGCGAAATAAATTGCACGATTCGGGTTTGCAGGGACTCCTTGATAAGTACCTGATCCCCAAGGCTAGTAACGCCGAGAGTAAAGTATTCTACCTCAAGATGAAGGGCGACTACTACAGGTACCTCGCAGAAGTTGCCACCGGAGAAACCAGAAACGGTACGTAGTTGGTAATTCAGTGAACTTGCTAACAATAACATTACTTCTCCCGTGATCGATCAATTCCGTCTGGAACTGGTTTGTTCAATGACAATTCCCCTACGTCACCGACGTTCGTTCGCATCGTTCTATGCTCGATTCGTACACGGCATCGTCGAGTACGACGATGTCCCAGAGAAGATCCTTCTTACTTGAGATGGTC
Source organism: Ceratina calcarata (assembly GCF_001652005.2). Taxonomy (NCBI): domain Eukaryota; kingdom Metazoa; phylum Arthropoda; class Insecta; order Hymenoptera; family Apidae; genus Ceratina; species Ceratina calcarata. The sequence continues at coordinate 1,069,753 of NW_017136308.1, read as the reverse complement.
AGGTAAACATCGAATTCGACGAGCGCCTTTCCACGAACAGAAAGTCAGCGCACAATGGTCTCGTACCTGTGCCCGAGCCCCGTACCTAAATACGTCAGAAAAGAGGTGGCACAGCTGCGTCGACAGATGTGCCTCAGTGAAACCGTCCCTGCGGCACGGTCTAAGATTCTTAAAAAATTCCGTGACGCGTCCGCGTATATGCACCTGGCTCGAACAGAGAAAACCTTTCTGTCTATGGTTGCTGGAATTTAAAGCCGCGCATCCTTCTTCGTGACCACGAAAACGTATGTTCCGTTTCGTTTCGTCTTCGTATAGTTACGTTTTAATAAAGTCGGGTCGATGATTGGAAGGTTCCGAAATTCGCGATTAGCTCGGACATCGGAAAAATTCTGATCACGGTTCAACGGTAGCTAACGCGCGTCAGATTACTCTTAAAGGAAAGTTACGAATCATTGCTGATAATTTTCCACGTGATGTATATCCAGCCGTGGTAGACGACAGCCAGAAAGCGTACCAGGACGCGTTCGAAATCAGCAAGTGCAAGATGCAGCCTACTCACCCGATCAGGCTAGGCCTCGCCCTCAACTTCTCCGTTTTCTATTACGAGATCCTCAACTCACCAGACAAGGCCTGCCAGCTGGCCAAACAGGTATAATTCAACGAAAGGCGAGGGTTGACACGCATATCGATTATACGAATTGATAGCAATCGCGAAAAGATGCGAAACGATGGTGGTGATGCAGTGGAGGCAGAGAGAAACCGATGATCACGTTTCGTGCCACGTATGGGGTGAAGGAAGAAGCAACATTTAAAAAAAATTACGTCGTATTTCGTGTTCTTTACCCGACTTTTCATTCACGCAACGACGACGCGTACGACTCGCTGTATAACGAGTTCCGCGAACGAATCGCATACGCGTGACGCGAGCCGATCGAGATGATCGCTCGCATCCTTTCCCTGTCTCCTTCCCGTTCTTCCCGTTACCCCAAGGTCCGTACGAACAGGCCGCGACACAGTGGGAAGCTGGTTTCGCACATTTGTAGAAATTGTAATCTGGATTTCCCGGTTTGCATTACAGCGGTAGTCGAGGATTCGCAGAAAGCGTATCAAGAAGCGTTTGACATAGCAAAGGCAAAGATGCAGCCCACGCATCCCATTAGGCTCGGTCTCGCTCTCAACTTCTCCGTTTTTTATTACGAGATCATCAACTCACCAGACAAGGCGTGTCAGTTGGCCAAACAGGTATAATTTATTGAGAAACAATGAGGAAGCGTCGAATGTCGAGCAGCAATCGCGGGAAGATATAAGCGTAAACGGTGATGGTGATGCAGTGGAGGCAAGAGAACGATAGCCCATTTCTTTTTGTTCGTCTTACTCGTCGGCGTGATCCGCGTGCGCGAAAACAGGGGATATCCTCCATTCCATTCTCCTTTTTTCATCCCCCTATCCTATTTACGTAGATGTACGTTGACGAAGGTTTCGTTTCTGGTCCTGTTATTTTTCAAGTTTTTAATTTGGTCAACTCTCGGTTTGAATTACAGCGGTAGTCGAAGATTCGCAGAAAGCGTACCAAGAAGCATTCGACATAGCAAAGTCAAAAATGCAACCTACCCATCCAATCAGGCTCGGTCTTGCTCTCAACTTCTCCGTCTTTTATTATGAAATAATTAATTCTCCGGCTAGAGCCTGTCATCTTGCCAAGCAGGTCAGGGATAATAGACGGTTTACTGCTTGATCGAATTGATTTTCGAAATAAATAAACCTACCCTCTATAACCGATGATCGATGCAACCAGTGTGCCGTGGTACTAAAGTTTTTTTTTAACGTTTACTAACTTGTAAAAAAAAAACGAGAATTGTATGACGATTGCTTTAACGAGTCTCCACTGTATCGGTGACCATTCCGAGTCGCTCGCAATTTATATTAACATGTTCGTAATTTAATTCTAATATGTACAAAATACTGATTTGTCGCTTTGCACGAACGTGTGATATCGGACGAATGCGAGTTGTTTCGTAGCTTGTCGCGATTGCTGAATAGAAAATCGTGCGTGTGAGTCAGGCGGAAATCGATCATTCGAGAAAATAATATGTATTTCGTAAACGTTTGCAGGCCTTTGACGACGCGATTGCAGAGTTAGACACACTTAACGAAGACAGCTATAAAGATTCTACGCTAATTATGCAGCTTTTGCGCGACAACCTTACTCTCTGGACCAGTGACACGCAGGGTGACGCGGACGAAGCACAGGAGGGCGGAGATAACTAACCTTCCTAAGCTTAAGTCCTTTCTAAACCTAATAAGAACATCCTATTCTCTATCGCCCCCTAACTCCCCGTCCCTTGAAATGCTCACCCATCCATCCATCCGAGATCGATTTATCCATTAGCCTGTCCCTCTCGCCCCCTCGCGTACCTCGTTTCCTTCTTCCTTCCTACCTTCTTTCTTCCTCCGACCCACCCGTACCGTTTCTTTTTCTCCATTCCATTTCCCTAGAACTGTCGCAATTTCTGTCTTGAAAAAATTTTCATCGACGACCCAAACCCGTTCCTCCCCACGTTCCCCTTCTTATTCCCTTCCCTTTCCTTTCTTTCTTCCACATTTCGTAAGATCACCGTCATTCTTTCCGCGATCCTTGTTTCCTTAATCTCCTTGAGAATCGTCACCTCTTTGTTCTGTGACACCGCGCACCGCTGCCAATGCCACCGCCACAGCTGTTACGCCCAGTTCGAACACGAGGATCCTCGCACTCGACCGTGTCCTTTCCTGAAGGATCGATCCGCGTGCTGATCGTTGCTGATGTGTACACGTCGGCACGATATATCCAAAGTCAACTGAATCGTTTTGACTCCGAAGGGGGCAGAGAGAGACAGAAAATTCTCGATCTTTCAGAGAGAGGGGAAGAGCGACGGGTGAAGAAGAAAAGTAAGAGAATATCGGAGGACATTGCGTGGCGCTATACACTTAACAGCCCCTTGATGAAAGGTAGCGGTCGAGTGATGAGAATTGCTCGGTCTCTGGCATCATCAAATTTGTTCGAGGAAAGCGTATCGACTTGTGTTTGTGTGGAAGAACAGGAAGGAACAAATCGTGGATGAACAGAGGAATGGACAGGAAAGAGAGTATTCGTTTCGCAAACCCTGTCTCTTCGTACAACGTTATCTATCAAGGGAAACACTTACAATTCGTGCAGGGCAAGAGTGTACATGTGTATAAAGAAGAGGCAATCGATAGTAGATATGAATCTGCAACCTATCGAGGCAAAATGTTCGATGTACTAGTCGTTGAGAGGTCTGTAGAAACATAAACGCGACGATTCCACCGTTGTGGGATGAGACACGGGATGCGAAAAAAACACAACCACGTAAAAGGAAAAGATAAAAAAACCACTGTCATTACTCTCAGATCTGCTCACTTATTTACCATTTCTAAAATATTCGCTAAACAAAACAGAAATTCGATAAAAAATCAAGTCAAAAGAAAACAAGCACGCATGAATCTAACTACATTATATCCAGCTGTCATTAAATTAAATTTCACATTGTCTAGCAAGTACGATAATTATTATATGAAGGGAAGAACGCAGGAGGAGAAAGAAGAAAAAATACATTAAGTTATTAAGTTCCAAAATAACATCGGTGGTGACTTAATTTTTACATTTGATACTTTTTACACATTGCACATATAGAAAGTATTTACAAAATAGAGAAGAAGCTCTTATGCACGCGCGCGCGCGCGCGCGCACGATAATCATGTGTGCGTATCCATTTCCCTTTTTCTCCGTTTCCTATCTTTCCATTTCTTTTTTTTTTTAAATACTTGCGTGTATGTGTGCGTGCGTGCGTGTATGCTTTATATTTCGATCGTTGAGAACGTTTTGAAGAAACGCCTCTTACCTTACATAAAGATATGTTATTTGAAAATTTGCAATTCGTTCAAATCGTAGTTGCTGTACATTGTCGAGGTGAGTGAAGCACTTAAACTAAAGAATACATTTTTATCCACCATAGACCGTGACCGTCCGTTGCTAGCGCTTAAACAGTCTGGAATAGAATTGACATGAGAATTTTGATTTGCTGACGGTCGGCCGACACAAAACTGTCTTTAAGACATTTCTCAGCATGTTCTAACTACTTGACCCGTTGTTACAACTTACAACCCGTCTGCATCAGTCACGTCTCTCTCTTGCTCTCGCAACACCCACCCCATGTCCCTCGATCCAACACCTTACCCGTCATCTCCTTTTCTTTGTTCCATCTTTCTATCTTCTCCGCTCTCACATATATATGTTTCAATATATATGCGCATATAATAAGTGATAATATATATACAGCAGATATTTATCAGAGACTCGATCACTATGTTACGTACACGCGCGGTAAATGAAACCAAGTGAAAACGAAGAACAAAATCTTACGTGCGTATATAAAAGAAAGAATTGTCCTAATCATTTCGTGCACATGCATCGTAAACGTAAAGTGCGCGGGTTTATGTATATATCATATACATATATATTTATATCCATATGTATATATATGTATATAGATACATTAATTTCAGTCTTGCGGGCATGATCGATCTCATGGAAATTTATCGATAGAGTTTCGAAACTACTTCGTTTTTGCCAATTTATGTAATAACTTCTTTCCGAATGTCTCGTATGCGAAGACCTCTGCCAGCAAGAAGAACGTGCTAAGTCCGCGTTTATCTTTTCTTTCCTGAAATCTAAGAAAAGGATTTAAAATTAGGTCGGCACAATCTAAGCCTGGTTAAGAAGAGGGACGTACCACGTTGCCATTTAAAAAAAATCAGAGAAGAAAATCTGTTAAAAATTCAGAGAATCAAACGCATGAAAATGCTACTACGGATGGGTTCGGTCCAGGGGCGGATTGATATGTATATACATACGGATCAAGTGCTTCTAATTATTTGACAATTACAACACGCAGGTCCTCTTTTGTATTTTACTTAAATATCTACGCACCCATACCGAAGGTCATAGTTCTCTCATCGATCGAGTAAAATGAAAAGAAAGAAAGCGAAATTCCATTTTATGTGTTAAAAAAGTTGATCATTCTTTTTTACGATAGCAAGAATAAATAAACGTTAAGTATGCGTTCGCTTCTGTTTCTTTTTAATTCTTCGTTTTTGTTTTCGTTGCTGGGTTGTTGGTTTTAGGTCCTCGAGAGTGTGAATCCACGCCATCCGCCTCTGGTTCGGTCCATTCCATTTCGGTCCTAATCTAGCTCTGTCGATAGAACGAATACTGTCACGTATTCCTCGTCTCGTATGCATGGATACTTTTTAAGTGTAATGTAAAAGAAACGCAAAAAAATACGTGCGCTTAACCTACACACTTACATGCGTATATACCTACCCATATACGCGGAGGTACAGAACTTACACACTGACACCAGAAACACACACAATATACGTAAATGTTTATCGTATGGAAGCAAGTAACGATTATCATTAATTACGTGTGTTGCGTGGATAAACGTCCCCGTAATGTGTTGTACTCTTCAATGTGTCCATGTTTCTATCGCGTCAAACGATAAAAAGGTGAACGAACGACACGGAAAAAAAAGGAGACCCAACTCGATTTTGTAAAGATAAAAAATTGCGAATGGCGTTCGCGTGTTTCTGGGACTGGTAGTAACTATAACGGTAACGGACCGCATCGAGAGATCATGATTAACGATACCTTTCGTTGTCATTAAACACGTACTGTGCTTTTATCGTTTCGTGCACGTTTATTACCGATGCAAGAAAGACTAGGAAGTAAGAGTGAAACGTGTACGTAGTCGCAAACAGAGACAGAGAGAGAGAGAGAGAGAGAGAGAGAGTTCTTAAATCCGACTAAACAAGTAAGAGCGGGCCAGCTGAGCGAGTTCGGGACGTTAGAACAGAAGACTTACTGTCGAATTGTCGATCTCGTCCTTACGCAGCAAGTTCGACCGATGTATTTGTACGACTCGATCGTTTTCAACTTTTAACCATATTCGATTCCTTTTCCTCCTACTCCATCTTCCTCTTCCTTGATCCTTTTTATATTCCTGACACCGTACGATCAATATACAGTTTATCCTGACGAATGAATTCGAGACGTTAGTTCTTTGGAGCCACCCCTCGGTTTGCTATTCGAATATTATTTCCTCGATCAAATATGGTACTCTTATAACTCTTACTTGATTTTATTTATTTTTGCAACACTCACTATGTATTTATAAAACGAACAAGAATTCCTTATGCCAGCAGTACACTCTCGTCGAGACTCTTATCGAGACGAGTGCTAACCGCTTACTTCAAAGTTCGGATCGTCTCGCCTCGGCTCGACGAGAGTATGTCGTTGGTACGACAAGCTACGAAGAGGTGGTGTGTCACTGTTTCTCAAATTTTTTATTTCATCCCTTTTCCCGCTCGGTTCCTCTGTCTCTCGTTGTCCTATTTACATATTTGTCGCTCATTTCGTGATCTTGAAAAGATCCGGGACGATTCAATTATCGAGATGCTTACATTGTAAAGTTACGAACGGCAAGAATTATGTTTCTCGAGCCGCGCGAATATACACCTCCGCCCCTTCTCTCCCCCCTCACCCCGACCTAGCATCATCTCATAGGAAAAACTAGCCATTGAAAAGGGCTCATCTTTCAAGTATTCATCCGCTATTACTCCCCTAGTTTCCTTGTCCCACCTTACGTTGTTCTATTTGTATTTATCATCGATCATCGTAATTGTAAATTATAATTATTATTATAAACGTTTACACGAAATAATAAATTCTGATAAAATGTCTCAGAAAAACAAAAGCAAGACCTCGATTATCCTGCTCTGCAGTATCGTCAGGTTCTGGAATGGCAATATGTATAATGGATTTTATTCTATGTTCGGTAATTGCAAAGAAACATATAAATGTAGCGCTTGCAATATTTTCAACAATATTCAAAAGCAGGAAGTTTCAGTTAATTTCGAAAGCTAGGTAGGAGAACTTAAGCACAATGTTCCTATATGATAAGAATTCTCTTCGTAACGATTAATATTACTGTCGTCGCCATACGTCATCACATATTACTATTATTATTATCATCATCATCATCATCATCGTCATCCTCATCATCATCATTATTATGATTATTAATATTATTATTACTATTATTATTATTATTATTATTATTATTATTATTATTATTATTATTATTATTATTACTGGTTTCGTACGCGCTGACTTCATCGTAAATATACATAAAGTATATCTTCGGTATTGTTGATCCAAGATTCGTATAGATATTGACGAGAGTTAGAAGATATAGGTAAGATATTAGGTTCAATTGGATTGTGAAGCGGAAACCGTTTGATATATCATTCTCGACACTAATTTGAACGAATAAAAAAAGAGTACAGAATTGGTGGGTATCGATTTTAAGATAACACAGGTCACCAAATAATCACCTTAACTTAAGCAAACCAAAAAGAAGAAGGGAATCTGAAGTTAAGGTAAAAAAACCTAACGTTTTGGTATTATACGCGTATACAAGCTAAAGTTGAATTTAAGAAAACGTAGCTATTGAACAGTACCGCGATGTCTTTGTACATCTTGTTAACTTTCAAAGTTTATACGAAAATGTGTACGTTTGTATATTCGCCTACGAAAAATACAGTAAACCTAGTTGGCTTTTATTAAGTGACCGACAAGTAGATTCTTGTATGTACGTATGTATATGCATCGTCGTACATTACAACGTGTTTATCTGTACGTAGAAACTTCTCCTCGCTACTGTCCCATGGTAGAATTAGACTATACACTTCTGCGTAATATTCACGTGCCTTTCCGAACACGAAGAAGTACAAGAAAAAGACTGTTCAATTTCCCATGTTGTCTGTGGTTCTCACTTCTCGTTTCTGTTTCATTCAGTCTTTTCGTTATTTTGTTTACAAACGCGACCGATTCTGTCCGCTCGAACCGCACGCGCAACTGTATGTATTATCTGTATCTCGAAATTATGAAGCAGAGTCTAATGATAAACAACGTGGTCAATTGGTTTCACTACTCGTTAGGATTACTGTTCAGACCTTGGCCCAATTACCGCAAACCAAAGACCGATACCGGTTTCATCGATCGAAGAATGAACATCATCATCATCAGTTTGCAATTAAAGCGACGAAGAGAATCAGATGATCACTTTCTACGGAAAATAGGACGATGGGTTTTCTGAGAATTGGGAAGTAAGTATACGAGGTGAACGACACGTACGTCTTAACGTGAGACTTCGTTTCGCAAAAGTTTAATACACGCAGTGTAAAGTGGAGTTACGCGATTACTGACTGAAAGTGATGCGCATTTTATTCAAGGTGATTATTTTTTCTGTAAACGAAGTTCGCAATGAGTCACTCGATCTCACACAGACTGACGCCATCACGAGTGAACATTTTTTACGAAGAAGTGCTGATGAAATTTCGGCTTAGTCGAACTACTTCGAGCCTCGTCATTCGAAATAACTCCACTAAAAATAAGAGCTACTAGTCGTAGAACAGCGTTCATAGAGAAAACTTAAAAGTACCATCATTTACGACGTTCGAAGAGAATTTTCAAGATTATTAGTAAAACAAATTGCATGAACTATCAATAAGGGTCAATAACTATCGAACGGGAAACTGTACTACCGTCGCGTCTTATGTTAAATTGATACGAAGAGCACGTCGAGATTTCTCCGGCTGAGAAAAAACGTGAGATAATGCACGGACACAGGCTTTAAAAGATGTAGAATTTTCAACGGTTACTGAGAATCGGACAGTGCATTAAACGCATTCACCTGCGGCATATTTTACATTCCTACATATCGTTATTGGCCGTCGTAAGCGCGTGTAATGTGTATCACTAACACCATCTACGGCCGTTTCCTAAATTTAATTCCATACAGAGTGGGGTGCAGGGAGCCTAAGCGATATTACTGGTGGGGGTTTCGTGCAGAAGCACACGTAAAGGTCACCTTCAGCTTTAGTCAGGCTCAAGACGCGAACGCCGAGTCTGACAACGACTCAGAGTCCGCCGCGTATTCTCTCGTTAATTCGAAACCTGTGAAGGAAAATCATCCCCCTTCGGATTTTCATCGCGACTGGGTAAACACTTGTTCGGTGAGTGAAAGAGGTCTGCGATTCGTATTAAATATTTATCGAAGCGTACGTTTCACCCCAGTGACGAAGGTTGTCAGTGACAGGGTGACGTTACGACACGCCGTTATTACAGTTGGTTAATTTCATTGAATGAATCCCGTTCCACTGTCTCTCATCAATTTGCATATCTCTCCGAGTTTCACTTTGCTAGACGCTCGCGTGTCGTCCACGCAATTCTGATGATGATCTATACGTCTATACCTGCTGCACGTACTGTCGTCGTTCCGTTGTTTTGATGCACAGTAGTTTTTGAGGCTGTGCCAGATTTCATCGATTCTTTGTACGCGATATTTTATTTTAAAATACGAAGGACTGTCGAACATGTTTCGTGTCGCAACGTCCCTTAAGAACACGATTTTTATTAAACATACGCTCTGTACGATCCATCGATCTTGAGTGGAGACGTCGCTGCTGATCCTCGAAAGTTTAACTTTCTTCCTATGCATTTTATCGTTTTCGTAATTGTGTAACGTACTCTTTTATTATTATTCAAATAAGGCTATCGTAGCCTCCGTATTCACGATAGCACGTGAGCAACAGTCGCATAAAAAGTATAATGAAAATTGCGATTTCTGTATGCGTGAAACAATGATTGTTGTTCGAGCTTGCATAAAATAAATTTAGAATACATCAAATGCTAGATTCATGTTGTAATAGCTTGACTTTTGTTATTTTAGGTTATATGTATATGTTTTATGTACAGTATAATAGACTACATTTATTGATGTCTTGTTTGAATTTTTCTTTTACGTACATCTCTTGAAACATGTTCAAGAAAAATGAAGATGTATGCGTCTGCAATTCCCCAGAGGAATTGGAAGAGGAGGAAGATCCCTCTGTTCACGTTTCAGTTCTAATACAAAGTAAAATAATGTACCTGATTGTAAAACGTACACCTCGAACTAGAATAAAGTTAGTTAGAACGTTGGGAGGCAATAAGAACTTTTTGAAAAAGGTCCTGCGAAATATGTAGAAGATACAAGTCCTACCATTGGAAGTCCGACAGTTTCAGAATTAGCTGCAAATTTAATTGAGAGAAGTAAAAGGGCTCGAGTGGAAAATGTTAGAATATCAATGGTCTTCCCAGAAGTGAGTTAGCAGCTCGACGCCTGTCCCCTTTGTTACATTCATCGAGTTCGGTGAAAGTATAAAAAAATGAAATAGATGTTCACAGCAAATGTGATGGCCCCGGCCCACATGATTTCCATGCACGCTTGTACTGATCTTGGAACTGATGATGAGCTTGATTTCATCGATGAATTCGACAGATATTCTATACTCGCGACGAGAGAGGCAAATCAGTTGACATCTAAAAATAAGCTATATTGCGACAGACACAATTACCGGATGAAAGACTGAAATAACTTTATCTAATCATTATGTTACCTGCAGAAAAGAAGCTTTTACCCTGGAAGTATGGCAGAGGAGATAGCCCAGAGGTTTATAAAACCTGGTAGTCACAAAGGTAAAGGCCTCGCGGTCTTCACCAGTGGAGGTGACTCTCAAGGTAAGCAATAATTTCCATCAAATATTAATACGCCAATATTAACCGAAGTAATTGATATCGTTCGTATTTTTCAGGAATGAACGCGGCTGTTCGTGCAGTTGTTAGAATGGGTATTTACCTAGGCTGCAAAGTGTTCTTCATCAAAGAAGGCTATCAAGGCATGGTGGACGGTGAGAACAACATTGTAGAAGCTAACTGGTCTTCTGTATCTTGTATTATTCATAGAGTATGTACTGTCAATTAAATCTAAACTATTTCTGCCTTATTTTAAATTGTAACCCGAGTACACTTTGCAGGGTGGTACAGTGATAGGATCGGCTCGATGCACAGACTTCAGAGAACACGCTGGACGCAGGAAAGCTGCTAAGAATCTGGTGACTCGTGGAATAACGAATTTGGTCGTGATAGGCGGTGACGGTTCGCTTACTGGTGCGAATTTGTTCAAAGATGAGTGGCCCACACTTTTGAAAGAATTGGTGGACGCAGGTAAAAGGAAATAAGATCGTCTCACTGTTTGGTGTTATCCTCTCCCTTATAATTCTAACATCTAACCGTTCGCTCAGGTGAAATCACGCCGGAACAAGCGGACAAGTATCAGCATTTGCATATTGCTGGTTTGGTAGGTTCTATCGATAACGATTTCTGTGGAACCGACATGACTATTGGTACAGATTCCGCGTTGCATCGGATCATCGAGAGTATCGATGCCATCGTCAGCACCGCGTATTCTCATCAAAGAACATTTATCATGGAAGTTATGGGTCGTCATTGTGGGTGAGTCATCTCCGCAGCAGCTAGATTTCCCTCATTCTATGATAAGCGACCAATAGGAAATAATAGGATTTAGTCGTAGTGACTTATGAATGGAATGTCTACTTTTATTTACTCTTTAAAAATTTCATGAACTTGTGGATAGGTATTTGGCAATTGTGGGTGCTTTAGCAGCAGAGGCAGACTTTGTTTTCTGCCCGGAATCACCACCCCCCATTGACTGGCCTGATAAATTATGTAGAAAATTGGAGCAGGCACGTTACTTAGGAATTCTCTAAGTTTATTTCTCACTTCTATTGTTTGCCCCTAACTTGATTTGACTAATTGGACGATTTGTTTCCCTTTCGTTATGTAATTTTTTAATTGCTTGATTAGTTTGCCAATGTTACTCGTATTCCTCCTTACAGTTAAACGTACCATTAAATTGTCCGAGAACCTTATTCGACGTCGATTAGTCTTCTTTGCATAGTATACAGGGTGTTCCGTAAAGGGTGTAAGAGCCGAAAATGGCAGATAGGGAGGGTCTTCCTGAACAACAATTTCCTTTGGCAAAATGCAGAATGGGGCTTGGTTACCGAGTTATTAACAAAAAACACGGACCAATCAGAGCGCTCGGTCTACGCGGGCTCCGACTCGGGAGCGTTGGCCCGGATCCGATCCCGAGCCGGAGCCAACGCTCCCGAGTCGGAGCCCGCGTAGACCGAGCGCTCTGATTGGTCCGTGTTTTTTGTTAATAACTCGGTAACCAAGCCCCATTCTGCATTTTGCCAAAGGAAATTGTTGTTCAGGAAGACCCTCCCTATCTGCCATTTTCGGCTCTTACACCCTTTACGGAACACCCTGTATNGGTATATTTGAGGATATATTTACAGTCACTTTCTAGGTACCTTCGGCTGAGATGCATATAAGTCGACTTGTATACTACATACAGGGTGTTCCGTAAAGGGTGTAAGAGCCGAAAATGGCAGATAGGGAGGGTCTTCCTGAACAACAATTTCCTTTGGCAAAATGCAGAATGGGGCTTGGTTACCGAGTTATTAACAAAAAACACGGACCAATCAGAGCGCTCGGTCTACGCGGGCTCCGACTCGGGAGCGTTGGCCCGGATCCGATCCCGAGCCGGAGCCAACGCTCCCGAGTCGGAGCCCGCGTAGACCGAGCGCTCTGATTGGTCCGTGTTTTTTGTTAATAACTCGGTAACCAAGCCCCATTCTGCATTTTGCCAAAGGAAATTGTTGTTCAGGAAGACCCTCCCTATCTGCCATTTTCGGCTCTTACACCCTTTACGGAACACCCTGTACATACACGTACAAGCTAACTTAGTGTATAATGAACATAATACGAAAGTAGGATGTTCGAAGAACAGATGAACGAGTTAAATAACTCTCGAAAGTTGTATAACTCGGTGCTTGATTGATCGTTCCACTTTTATAGCTATCACTCGAAACTGTGTCTGCTCCTTTACCAGAATTATCAATTCCTCTTAATAGTGAAAATTCATTATAAGCACATTCGTCGTCGAACGATATAAAAATCTATGTACACAGTAGTTATCGCCTTGTTTATGTAATGTAATATTTTTAGATAGCTTTCATAACATACTATTACAGTTACCTGGCTCTAGTGGCAGCCATATGTAGTGAAGCTGATTTTGTGTTCATCCCAGAGTGGCCGCCTGAACAGGACTGGCCGAACAAGCTGTGCAAAAAATTACTGCAGGTTCGCAAATCTCTTTACTTTTTTTTTAATTTTTTTTCAATCGGTTCTACAAACTCGTCTTTGAGAAGTTTCGATCGCGAAACTAAGTCCTTTCGGTTTATATTTTCCCCGTTTAATTAGTAAGAGAAGGAATATTTAATTTGTTAATTTTTACTTGCCAACGTATAATACGCCTTTTCGTTTACTTACTACAATATATTTTACTTTGCGCTCTATATGCTTTTTTCATAAATTCCCACGCATACGTAATATCATGCAGTTATTTTTAAGTTCAACTAATCACTTGTTTCGCATGCTTATGGGAAATATAAAGTCTTGTGTATCGTTACGTATTTTCTTTCATTTCTGATTCTGAAGTTCCGGACGTATAAAACTTACAGAACGAATGAATTTCAGGAAAGACTTACTGGGCAACGGCTTAACATTATTATTGTAGCGGAAGGCGCAATAGATAGAAATGGTGAACCAATTACCGCGGAGAAGGTTCATAAGGTTGTCGTGGACAAATTGCAACAAGATACTAGGATCACCGTTCTTGGCCATGTACAAAGAGGTGGCAATCCGTCAGCCTTTGACAGAGTTCTGGTCAGTACTCGCGCATAGTAACGCAGAGTATTCATTTTCCAGGAAATATAATAAGAATTCTGATAATTAGGGTTGCCGAATGGGAGCAGAAGCGGTAATGGCATTAATGGAAGCTACACCGGACACCGAAGCGTGCGTCGTCACGTTAGACGGTAATCAAGCAGTTAGACTACCCCTTATGGAATGCGTTCGTCGTACGAAAGCAGTGGCGCAAGCTATGGCCGATAAAAATTGGGATCTTGCTGTTCAACTTCGTGGAAAGTAAGTTAATCATCTCTCGAATTTTGTTGATTTAATATACGTTGATATATTTAATTGTATAAATGTTTGCAGGGGATTCACTCGTAATTTGGAGACATATAAAATGTTGACTCGCCTGAAAGCACCTGTGGACCACGATCCTACCAAGGTAAGTTACTGTTGGATAAGTAACAGAAAAACTGAGAGGAACTTAAAGCCTTCTAGATGCATACTTGGTAATAAATTGTAGAAATATATATGATGCGTCTCGAGAGCTTTTAGTTCTATAACACTTAGAAGTGAGTTAGAGATTTTCACTTTACTACATCTCTTATTTGATATTGCTTCAGGAAAGTAATGGCCCCACATTAACAAAGGTAAATCTGTTGACTAAGCGAAGCTATAAGTGTATAACTTTTTGTCATAAGAACAATATATATGCCTTGTGACCAGCCAGCCTTTCTAATATATTGTATTTTTTCCCCTTTTACATTAGCAATTCACTTTATGCGGACAAGTGAGTTATTAGACTTTTAAATGTTGTCGTTAACGTACAAGTTTTTTTATTTGTAGCTAAACGCTTTTGCCAGGACAAAAGAACAAAGATATATGTTAGCATCACGCAAATGTTAATACGAAACGCTATGATTGAGCGCTACAGAATGCGTTTGTTTCTTTTGTCTGCACGCAGCATGATGTCGACTGATATCGAAATCCTTCCACTACGTTCATATCGAATTTTGTTACAGGACCACTACACCTTAGGTGTGATGCATATCGGTTCACCGTCTTGTGGTATGAACGCAGCGGTGCGTTCGTTCGTCAGAAACTGTATCTACCGAGGCGATAAGGTATTACTTAACTCGGATTCTTTAATAATGATGACCATCGAAACCTAACATTTTTTCGTCTTAGGTTTATGGTATCTGTGACGGAGTACTTGGTCTTATGGCCGGTAAATTTAAGTTAATGGACTGGCCCTCCGTCACTGGCTGGGTGGCTCAAGGTGGTGCTTACTTGGGAACGAAGCGTGCCCCACCCAGAGACGATCAGTTACCTGCGATCGCTGCGAAACTTAAAGAATTTGGAATCCAAGCTCTATTGATAATAGGAGGATTCGAGGTAATCGTCACTTGAAATTTGTACATATCACTGTTTCACGGAACGTTCAATCATTCCTTGTTTGTCTAAAAGGGCTATCAAACGGGACTTACTTTCTACAACGCCAGGAAACAGTTCGAAGAATTTCGAATTCCAATAGCTATGATTCCGGCAACTATCAGTAACAACGTTCCTGGTACCGAATTCTCGTTAGGTTGCGACACCGCTTTAAACGAGATCACAGAGGTAAACTTTCGCACGATACAGCAAACAATGTTTGTTCGTCGAGTTTCGTCGCATATTGCGTCGACGAAATATTATTCGGTCTCCGTTATTTTTAGATTTGCGATAGAATCCGACAGTCTGCTCAGGGAACAAAACGTCGTGTATTCATCATCGAGACCATGGGTGGATTCTGCGGTTACCTAGCCACGGTCGCGGGTCTGGCCGGAGGTGCTGACGCGGCGTACATCTTTGAGGAGAAATTCAACATAAAAGATTTGAATCAAGACGTGATCGCGATGGCTGCGAAGATGTCAGAGGGTGTACAAAGAGGCCTGATCTTGAGAAATGAAAATGCCAACTTAAATTACACCACCGACTTTATGCAGAGACTCTTTAGCGAAGAAGGGAAGGGACTGTTCAGTTGTAGAATGAATATCATCGGTACGTAATCACTGATAAACTTCGATGATTCAAATAGGAGCGGATAATGATTCATACAATTCTTTTATACAGGTCATATGCAGCAAGGTGGATCCCCTACTCCGTTCGATCGGAACTTGGGAACGAAAATGGGTTCGAAGGCAGTCGACTGGTTCAGCGAGCAGCTAAAAAAATGTACCAACAGCGATGGTAGGACATCGACGATGGACCCTGACAGTGCAGTGATGATCGGTATCGTGCGGAGACAGTATCGATTCACACCTCTAATGGAACTTGTAGAAGTTACGGACTTCGAGTGAGTGGATTCACGTTCGATTTTATTCGACCACTTTTTTCAACGTGTCAATGATATTTTCAGTCATCGCATTCCGACGTATCAATGGTGGATGAAACTGCGACCACTGCTCAAAGTCTTAGCGAAACACGAGTCGACGTATGAAGAGGAAGGACTTTATATCACGGTAGAAGAGATGGACCTCGACAGTGACCCGCCTCTCGTATAAAAGTCATTGACGAACAGAAGGGCTGGCTGAAAGGTAATGTTCCATAAATATGATCTGTTAACTGTAGATTTCGTTGAACAGTATTGTATGGCATTGTAATAATCATGTTCCGTTGATACATTTGTCAGAAACAAAACGATCAAACTTAAGGACGGGGGGGGGAGGTGTTAGGGGGTACACGATTGTGGAATACAATTCCGCGGGATCTAATGTAGGTAAAATTTTTCTCGGCGATTATCACGAAGTCGCGATGTAAACTATAAACGATTACCGTTTACACGGTCAGTAATTTAATTACGAGAACTTATTACACGCAATGTGAATTATCCTAATAAATAACAAATTATTATAAACTACTGTCATAATCATGAATACATGCAGACGAATATTTTATTTAAAAGATACTAAATTTATATATAGTATATATTTTGAATGAGAAATTAAGCGAGAAGTAGGTATAAAGGTGGTACCTGAACCGCGTGGAGGTAAGCTATATCCTAATAACGTAAGAAAACGAAACAAGTAGATATATGTATAGCAAGAAATCTGATTGTCAGTGGCATTTTCATTAATAACAACTGAAGATTATATTGTTATACCGAATGGTGTTAAATATTTATTGCCATATATATATATATATACATACTATATATAAAAAGTAAGCCGAAAAGAGAAAAATTTATCAAGCCAATGTATACAGCGTTTAAACGTTCTAGTAAAGGAACTAATCATAATCGAGTTTAACGATGAAGACGAGTGGGAATAACGGCTAACGTTAATCAATCTCCCGACATGACATTCGAGCGCGATAGCTTTCAATCTTAGAATCTTCCTAATAAATCTAAAATCATCAATTCTGAAACTAATCACGGTAATCATATCGTAACTGTATGAATCGTGACAGGTGCATGATATTTTCAAGCCCAGTTTTTTTTTCTAGTAGCTCTTAAAGGAATTCGTTAGAAGAGGAATGCTTTTAGAGAGCATCGTACTCGACGAATAGCATAACTTTCGGTTACGACATGAACTCAGAGATCGACTAACTACTTTCACGACTGCATTACTGTCCGCCAGTGAATCTATTAGGCTATATTCGTGGTCTACGCTAAGATATAAAATTAAACATAACGTGGCATAAATTTTCTTTAACGGAATCTTATAATTTGGTTTAGCTTCGCCTATAGCTATGAAAAGCTATTCGAAAAATATACTTGTCTACCTCAGAACATAATTTTGCAACGACGAACGACGCTTAGGGGAAACTGAAAACCTAAGTCGTATTGGTTGCATATAACGTTACAAGGTCTCGCTAAGGTTTAAGGCTTATGACTACGGGAGTACGTAGATTTAATTCGTGTTACTATTATACTCGTGGATCCTCGTGTACTCTTCTTAACGAGTGTTAGATTAGACTTTAACTCGCATCTTTCCTTTCCGAGTTTTAGCAGATTTCTTAATAGAGTGAGTCGATTCGTTTTTAAGGTTACGAATGCGTGTCCTTAACGCGAACACATGAGGAACGTGTAAAAAGATTATTTTCAAAAAACCGTTTGATACGTCCATCTAATATAGATACATCACGAACATAAAACCGTATGCCTAGTACAGCGTAATAACGTAAAGTTTTATCGTTAACTTATAAGAAACGCTTATGTAACTTGTTTATTTAAAGGTCGTTGCTATAGCTGAAAATCGTTCAATAAAATATGAAGACAATGGACGATGTTAACAAACGTGTAAACGAGATAAATGAAATATTGTCTGTAAAGATATAGAATCCAGAGTTGCAAACTTTTTACATACATCAGAAATTTATTTCATCAGCGAGAACAGAATGTGAACTGTTTCAAATTGTTATCGAATCGAACTAAGTCCGAATGAATTAAATATCGGACGAAAGAAACTATGGATAATTGAACAGACATCGATTCGGCTTTGCATATAAGAGTAAAATTATTGTTTGTAATATTCTCTCCCTTGTAACCGCGATACAGAGAAGTCGGTGCGTTGTACGGCTTCATGCGGAAATCTGAGGTTTGGTCGCGGGTGTGTTAAAGTAAATGTACTAATCGTGCTAATACAAAATACTTTACGTACAATTACACAAGCGTTAATGGCGTACTACAAACGATCGATGTAATAAAGTAATATATAATAACAAAGTATATAACGTTGAAAGAGTATTATTTTTACGATCGCAGAGATATATTTTCGACTCATTGTTGACCAATGAACTTTACAATTTTATCTCTGGCAAAATATAGATATAAAAAAGAAAATATGTATATGCCTGTGTATATGAAATCCAGAAATTATTTTGTTCCGAGATGTTGAACGTGTATTTTCTTTTTACCGTCGCATAGTTGTTCGTATATTTATTTATCGATAGGTATTGAAAGTTTCACGAGACACACTTGTGGTATGTATGAATACGCAACATAAATGGATAAGAATATCGTGATCACTAAAAATGTACCTAATACTATCAATAAAGTATATCTGACGAATATTTCCCCATTACTGCGACTTACCCCGTTGTTATTAAATAAAGAATTGTACATTTAATAAAACAATTATTTGAACGTACCCTCTAGGGTAACCTCTTCCGCCGCATTTAGAAACAACACAACGTCCGTACACTTATGCATCACGTATCACTAACCAAACTGATTATCGTAATAGAGTTGAAAAAGGACTCTTTATTTACGATTGCAAGAAAACCACTAATGTTCAAGCACGGATAAACGGGTAAAATGTTGTAAACGTCATTTTGATTCGCGTGGTGCCAACGAGTAATGTCAAAGGTAGAAAGCGCCACATTGTTCGGTGTTGGCTGCAGCATGCTTCTTCGTCAACTTGTCTGTGTCGTGTATACGCACTGACATCGTCGGCCAGTGACTGTCGGTGTGCGTGATTTGGTGCACGTTTAATCGTTTGACGGCAGTCACTTCGAGTGAGTGGTTCATACGGTGTAGAATATCGAGAACCCGTAACCGGAATAACTGTGTTTTTATTATAGAAAATGGTCGTGATAAAGGGTCGGAAGAATTCGAATAAGAATCCGCCGATATTCAGTCATGAATTTGTTATTCAGAATCATGGAGACATCGTCTCTTGCGTGGCTATGATCTTCGTAACGGGTCTGATGGTACAGGTAAGCGTTCGATTTTACTAGTATTGTGACACGTTTACTTTAGCTTTCACGATTCTCATCGTTGAGTTATTCCTTTCATTTAATGGAATTATTTCGACCGAACGATCCTCGATCATCTGTAAGTATGTAACGTTAATATCGTGCGTGACCATATGTTATTTCTCATCGCCGGTACTTGTTGACTGAAGGATGTAGGAAGAAACATGATAGATAGATAGATTTATTGTGATTCTAGCCACGGAAGGCTATAGATAATATAATTCTTATTACTACTCATTCTTTTATTAAATGCTCGAAGAGGAACGTACTTAAAACCTTTATACTTGTCTAAACGCCACGTTAGCCTGAATTTCTTACATGACCAGTCATACGCCTTCCATTCTTCTCCAACTCACCAAGTTCGATCTCATTTTCTTGTAGGTAACATCGCCATGGGCATACACGTTTATCGCTATCCATCACAATGTAACTTCAGACATCGAGGATCCAACCGCGCCAATAAGATACACCAACGGTTGGAAGGACGCTTGTGCCGTGTTTTTCTACTTTTTGATAACGATTGTAATGCACGCTGTGTTCCAAGATTACATATTTGATGTAAGTAACAATGATTTCGTGCTTCAAATCCCGAACATCGATAAAATACTTGGCATAATTCCAGAAAGTTTCAAAACGTTTGCATCTGAGCAAAGTGAAACTTGCCAAGTTCAACGAATCCAGTCAGCTCGTCGTGTTCTATCTATTCTCCATTATATGGGGTATAGACATAATTGTTAGGTAAAAGATACTGAAGTTAAACTATATCTGTAATAAATTGTAGGTACAAGTGTATATAACTTGATAATCTTTTTAGGGAGGACTTATTGTTAAATATGCCTTCGTTATGGAAGGATTATCCTGTCCCATTATTATTTTCCTCGAAGCTGTTCTTCATTGGCCAGCTCGCTTATTGGTTCCATTGTTACCCTGAATTATATTTCCAAAGGGTGAAGAAGGAGGATATTCCACACAGAGTCGTGGAGACGACCATTGGACTCCTCTTCACCCTCGCAGCTCATATCTTAAAGTATGTCGTAATAAAACACTTCCTTCATAGAGTACAAATCACTATGTAAAACATTTACATTTATTTTAGTTTCCAACAAGTAGGAATATTACTGTTGGTTCTGCATTACATGGGAGATGCTTTCCTTCACAGTGCTAGACTCATTCATTTTATCAGTAAAAAAGAGAAAATAACAAAGAGTGGGTACAATTCTGTCAATTGTATCATTTAATATAAAACCGTGAATAACATTTTGGAACTATTTTGTTACAGTGGCATTCCTTGTTGCTAACTCGGTGTACGTTTTCGCGCGCTTCGCGACTATGGTCATAGCAACCCTGTTCTTCCTGTATGGATTAAATAATGCCGAAGGCGCGTTCGATTTTGCTACTGGAAATTTCAATATTCCAGCCATACGATTCTCCGTTTTCGCCGTAGTTATTACCTTCCAAGTTTATCTGGTTTACTTGTTCAGTTCGAAGCAGATAAAACGTGCTCGCGAAAATGTAGTCCCGGTACAAACGACGGCGAAATCTAAACAGAAACTAAGGAAGAAGGAAGGTGAGACGAATTGATAAAAATTGTTTATCTATTTATTTCTTCATTGGGTTCGTTGATTATAAAAAAAATTTGTTTTCTATCCAGGAAAAAAGTCTGCAATGTCCGAGGACGATGATCTACCAGAGGTCGATCAAGCGACTAAGAAAAATCTTCGGTCTCGTTCATCAGTGAAAGTAAAATAAACGTTTAGTAAAATGAGAGATTCATCTAAGGCTAATCAAACCCCGAACTTTATTCACCCATGCGCTACAATTAGGTATAACTCTTCTCATGTCAGTGTATCATCTTAAAAATCAGACTATTCCTCCATCTTCCCATGACATAATTCACTTTTACAATAAAGCGTCGTCAACCGATAAGACATTGTATACGTGTGTATGTGTAAACGCGTCGGAATAGAACGAGATGCAATGAGAAGAAACCGAGTGCAATGACTGCATCCCTTTGCTTCTGATATAGAAGACCCATAAATACAATTCTCCTTACGATTTTGTTCTAATTTATACCGCTTGTACTTAATGATTTACCTTGAGAAGTTAATAACTAACAAAGAAATGATTGGAACAAAGTTTGCGCGCTTCTGAGAGGCAATAAGAAAAAGAACGGTTCCCATTTAAAAGAATCAAGTATTCCATATAATCTTCAGGTTATTTATAAAGAAATGTAATTGATCATCGGATGATTAATGGAATTTCTCCGGAGCTATTACCTGCTATCAAAGAGAAAGATTTTCTCTCTGCTATTATTTCGAAACATTTTTAAAAATGTAGTTTTGCGGTTTCGCCAGAGGGCGTATTATGGCCAGTTGTGACCTCTGGCTAGAACTCCGTAAGGTCAGGTCAGTTTAACGCGGGAATCGTGTTCGGTCTTGCTATGTTAGGTTTGTTTATTAAAGAAAACAATAGTTTAGTTTAAGTGTGGAAGAGAAAAAACACGCTCAGGCGATCGAAATTACAACAGTAGTCGTAAGCATAACCTAGTTTACTATCAGGAGTACGATCTAACGGTTAGCTTGATATAGTTTCGTAAGTAACTGTGAATTTAGGGCTAAATCCTCCTGAACAGGAAAAATGGTCAAATAAATAAATAAATAATAGCAAGAACATGTTTTGTTTACGTGACCTTAATTCGGTATGTAAATGCGTTATTTCACGTCGTTAATATCATTAAGCAACTATAATTTATGTGGACAGAAGCAAATAAATGAATTTTAAGAAGTGAAGTAAGAGTGTGACAGTGAACGATAGTTTTCTAAGAAGACTGAAAATGTTTAAACGAAAAAGTTTAATTGGACGAAAGAACTTGACTAGAAATAGTAAATATAGCATAGGCTCTGCTATTCTGGATCCCGACACGGGTAACTTGGACGAAGGTGAGTTACGAACGTTTGCTCGTTTGTTTTTGTAGGTTATAGTTAAAGTACGTTACGTTGCACTTGCATTGTAGAACAGCCGTACTGGTGGAAACATTTGGAGAACAATACGCTGAGTCGTCTGCCTTTGAATTCGACTAAATTTAGTCAATCGACTGATATTCTAAATTCCGACTCCGAAGTAGATAGTAACCAGGCTCCGGACCAGTGGTGGAACATGTTGAACGATTTGGACAGTACAACTTCTGGAAAAATGCAAAAAAGAAAGAAGGAGAAAGGTGTGTACATATAATTTACGAAGATTTGAAACATCAGATATTAATTATATGTTTTGTTAGATATAACTGACAACAATGTATCTCAAGAGACCACGTACGAGCCTGTAATAAGAAAGGCAAAGTTGCCTTTGCATCCAAAGAAAAGGAAGAGTAGAGGTAATATTTTCTTGGACATTTCAAGTGCTTCAGAGAACACTGTATCTAGTTTACCTAGAAATAAGACCGCGAGTAGTCCTGCCAAACGAGTAGACAATATCGGTCGATCAGATGAAAGTAGTACAAGCGACATAATAAAGCCGAGGCCTGACGTTTCTAAGAAAACCGCTAAGAATAAAAGTAAGAATGTGTCTGGTGCTGTACTGGCGGAAAACGAGTTAGGATTACCAAAGCGAAAATCTATAATATTAGCTTCTAGCAGCGAGCTTGCAAACTCAGCTGCAACTGAAACCAGTGTTTCAATTATGAACGAAGACAATATTTCTGCGCATCCAAAAGCGCAAAGTACAGTACTCGAAGGTAGTGCTATGCCTGAGGCTGATAGCACGAAAGATAGTAATAATAGCATCAAAGAACATGTGATACGTAAACCGAAGTCTGCGTTATTAATCCGACATTTCAGAAATAACAGGAGAAACCTGTTTAACGATGTAATCGATGACGAGGAAACTACCATGGAAATAGAGGAAAATAAGTTAGTTGATAAAAGTAATACAGGAATTGAAGAAGACGTGGAACACTCATCGAAGCAATCGAAGTCTACGCTGAGAATATCTCCAGAAATCGTTAAAGAAATGTCTAAGAAGAACGTGGTGACTGAGGCTTCTTCATTACCCGTCGAGACGTCGGAGAATGAGGATCTTTTCTCAGTTCCGGAGTTAACGCCAACTTCACGTACTTCTCAAGCATTTGATAGTACTCGAACGAGAAAGAGCAGGTATTCTAGAAATTTACGGAAACGATCGGCTTCTATTGACGTGGAAAAGGGACCAGAAGTTGCTTCATCTGAGACCCCGACGAAAAGACAGACCCGTAGTTCGAGTAGGCGAGTCCCGAAACCGATAGTAGAGGAGATTGAATTAACTGACGAGCCCGTGCAGCACGATCGCTCCAAGAAGAAAAATACCAGAAGACGACTTATTAGCGAATCTGTTGCCGAAGATAATGTTCAGGTATTGAAAACTAGAAACACAAGTAACGAGCAGAAGAACATGGTATCACCTGTTGCCGAAGAAGCTAAGCAAATTAAGGTTCAAGATTCTTCAAAGAGTCCGAGTAGGCTGCGAGGACGTTCACCTATGGTCACGAGTAACATTGAAACGGAAAAAGACATCCTTCAAAAGCGGAATACCAGGAGTACGAGCAGAGTCCGAAATCAATTACTATCACCAGTTACAGAAACGACTGACCAAAATATAAAAACAGAGGCCACGAAAAGAAGAAGTAAACGTCTGACCAAGTCACAAGAACATTCTGTTAAACCTGTTACGAGTGAGTCTGAATCGGATGAAGATATTTTTATTTGTAAGCAGAATAACAAGAATACGAGCAACGTACAGAAAGAATCATCACCTAGTAAAGAAAAAACTGAGGACAATCGGGGAGGTTCATTTCTTGCTACTAGTGAGGGTAAATTAGAGGATACGAGCGCTTTGAAGCGACATATCAAGAGTAAACAGCCGGTATCACCTGAAAAACAGCACGCGGCAGGAAATGTTGAACAAATTGGGGGAATAGATGCTTCAAGAAGAAAAACTCCATCTACACGATTGAATGAAAGAAGTGGTCATTTAAGTAAATCGCAACGAGATGGGAAAGTTCCTGTTACAGGTGTGTCTAAATCAGACTTAGGAGAGAATGTTGTAAACGAAGAACGATCTGAATCATCTACTGTGCGAGATGTTTCGTCAAATAAAAGTACGAGTTCATCGCGAAATTACACGTTAAGGCTTGTTTCCAGCGATTCTGAATCGGAAAACAAATCGTTTACTTCAAAACGTAGCGGCAAAAGGAGATCGAAAAAGAACGCACCTGTTGCATCTGTTGTGAACGAAATGAAATCCATTAGCATCGAAAAAACTCCTAAAAGAGCGAGCGATAATTTTCCGAGTAAGCCGCACGCATCGTTTATACAAATGTTAAATAAACCTGAATTGGAAAAAGTCGAGGATATTCCAGAACGAAACAGGAAGACGATAAATGAAATCGAGGAGGAACTAGATTTATCTCGTACGCTCATTAGTCAATCGATCGGTGCGACGAATATTTCGAAAAAACTGAATGTTCGCTTAAATTGGTCTACTAAACTTTTCGAGTCTTCATCGGACGAAGATTCTGAAGAGGAGTTTTCAAAACAAAATAGAAATAATTTGATTGAAGTGCGAGAAAGAACTTCTTCTACACCCCAGAAAGATATAAGATCTAGTGCGAAGAGCAAAAACAAACGATCGGAATTGCTTGATATTAGCGTGTCTCAGTCGTTGAAATTCGAGAGAAGTATAAGTAAGCGAGAAGGAAGCCCGAAGCAAACTGATTTAGCCATTAGTCCAAACAGTCCTGAGATTCAAACCGGTCGACCACCTACCAAAGAAGAATCAATTTCGTCAACTATAAATAAGTCGATAGGAAAGGTTGAGACTACTGAAAACGTTCGGGGCAAAAGTTTAAACACTTTAATTAAAGACGCGAAACAAAATAGACTAGTAGTAGTTCTCGAGAAACTGAAGGAGAAGGATGCGTTCAATCCAGATGCTCCTACTAGTGCTAAAAGGGATAATAAGAAGAATATAAGCAGAAGGAAAAAATCTGTTCCAAATGTTTCCAGCAAACCGGAAATTAAAAATAAAGCGCAGTCGATAGAGAAGGTTGAGATTATTGAAAACGTTCGGGGCAAAAGTTTAAACACTTCAATTAAAGACGCGAAACAAGATAGATCACTAGGAGTTCTCGAAAAAACGAAGGATACGTTCAATCCAGATCCTCCTCCTAGTGTTAAAAGAGATAATAAGGAGAATGCAAGCAGAGGGAAAGAATCTGTTCCAAATGTTTCCAGCAAACTGGAAATTAAAAATAAACCGCTTATCAGCAAGGATGTAAGTGCGATTCAGAGTCCGTCTGGTGTAAATGCGACGCCTCTTTCGACTAATAAAAAACAGATAATTTCAAACACTAGTAAGAAAACGCCTAGGAAACCGTTGGTCGCTACGAGCAGAGATAACAAACACGTTTCAAAGGGACAAAAGAGCATTACGAATTTCTTAAAAGTAGAAAATGGGATGCCGGCTTCGGTGTTCTTTTCAAATAAGAGCCAGGTGGAAGAGTTGAAGAAGAAATTGGACAGAGTGAAGGAGCAGGCAATGGCTGATACGCAGGGCAAGAAGACTGAGAAAGTAACAAGCCCGATTAAAAAGGGAATAACATCAAAGTCTAAGAAGCAGGGTCCAACGAAACCGATTCACAAGGCTTACCTGGTGAACGGGCAACCGTACAAACCACCTAAACTCGTTCGTCCGAAAATGTGGGTCACCGATCGTTTTTACAAACACTTGTGGAAGCACCTGGAACCCAAGTATAAATTAGAGACGAGAGTGGTCTCCGAAAACTTTGTGCAGCAACTCGCAAATGTAACGTCGAGGATAATGAGAGTTAAATCCTTTGCGAAATACAAGACTGACATGTACTGTTTGATGAAAGAAATGGCACGACTCGGTATTATTCGTAATCGTTGGGATTTTTATAACTTCTGCCACGACTTCTTCCCTTACGAGCTTCGCTTTAAATTGGTGCCGATGATGTTGCCGGGAAACATTAGAAATATACCGTACAGTCCAGAGAAGCTGTACGAGCCTATTTAAGAATCTCGAACGCTCCCCCCTGAATTAAAATATGGATCTTAATTGTAAGAAGCGCTCTTGGAACATCACGATGTTATGTAGATTATAAGAGATATGCGTTTTCCCATGTGAATTGTATAAAATATAAATATTATTTTTCTAAGGTCCATGTAAATAGTATTTAAATAAAATTATATTTGTTTATGTGAATGGAACGCATAATTTTCTCGACGCGCTGCTCACGCAGCAGTGTCTTCACATTAATTCACAGTCTAATATCTACGCTAGTTTTAGCGTAGTAAGAAAGAATATCGGTTATCGTTATAATTATAGTGTTCCGCGTTTAGTGATCTACTATTTCCGTCACAAAATCGACGCGTGACGAGAATCAGGATCGCGGTATTACAAATATTTGTGACAAGTCGAATTGACGCAGCTCGGTGATTAGCCAATACGTGACACGGTGAAAAGAATGGCCGTAGATTAAAAGCGATTTTCTACAATTTGCGTAACATATTAACATTGCCGGTTGAACAATCTCATTACTGCAACATTTGACCCTTAGCGGACGGACAAACAGATTTCTCGTTTGAGAGGCACGTACGTTCGGACGTTTCCTTAAATAACCGGCAAGCGAGATACACAATTGGGAAGAGTAATTTTCGAAAGACCGATTTCGTTCGTGGTCATTTACAATAATAATAAAATGTATCGTTTTCCGCTTTGAACGGAACACAAAAACGTCGCCACGGTTCAATGAGTCGACTTAATTAACGAGTCTGACCGAGTCTCGTTTGAAGTTTAATCTCTAATGGAACGGCACGGCGATCGTTGCAATTAGGCGAGACTTATTTTGCGCGCGTAACATCATACATAATGTTTGAGCGAGCATTGGGGAGGCACGTGGCCGGCCACGCGCCGCTCGTTACTCCATCGCCATCGGCGATTGTTTCCCCTAAAAATTATTAGGTTCTTTCTTATTTAATCAAAATTGTTAGTCCCGCCTCCTCCTTCTTTGGAAGAAAGAAGCTGTTGTTCTTTTCTTCCTGCAACCGTTCATCTCTTTGTTCTCCGTATCGAAGTACAGCTTGTCGAGTTACCGAATTCAAGTACGTTTAATCGAAGCGCAAGGAACGAGTGGTTACACATATTTGGCACGTGTCGAGCTGATTCAGTTACTTCGCATGTGTACTTGCTCGAGGGAGATCGAAAAGCTGGTAGATTAAAAAGATGCGTCACGCGTCCAAACCGATTTAGTGGGATAGCTTAAAAATCATGTTTTCGAAAACCGAATCGTAATTAGATTTCGTGTGCAAGACTCAAGACCGAATACTTATTGTTATAGTTTCTAACCTCTTAAGCCGAACACCCGTGATAAATCAATGACCGAATTCAAGCTTCGAAACATTTCAGATCCTATCAGATGCTATCACTGGTTTGACATGAACCAGTTTCGAGTGAATGTGAAATGCGGGTGGCTCTGACGTCATCACTTGGCGCGCCGCTGACGTCATTCAGCTCGTGTGAGATCTTCGAATTTTGGATGTATCGTCGATTGCCAAAAATCAAAGATCACGAAGACTCTCGATGGCAGGAGTTCAAGCGATAAATATCGACATATGGGAGAGACTTAAATGGGAGAATCAAGCCCGGGGTATTGAAAGGAAGGAAATGAAGGGGAGAGTTTCTTTTCTTTCTATCGGCATATGAAAGAGAGGCAGAAACTCCGGAAAAGATCGTCGAAACACGACTTGGAAAAAAATGACCAGTGGATGCACCCTGGAAATGAGAGACAGTGAAGCCTCAGATCCTCGATGTTAGAGGAAGGGCCTAATTTATGACACTGTTAAATAATTTCTACGTCATTTTACGAGTTTCTTTCCATAGGCTTATATTGTTCTCTTACTTACACGTTGGACACTCGGTTTATTCTTTTACGTCTAAACGTCACGAAAGGGTAAAGAGAGAAATGGTCGGGAACAGAGGAAGCAGGGGAGTGTCCGAGCCCTTCGGATTTAGGACATAAGCCGGAATATTGGCGTTTCTCTGTGCGAAGCGAGCGCGGATCGAATGTTATGACAATTATGAGCTTTCCATGGGCGCATACAAGTGGCACGTGGCGATACGCATTGGGGGACGGTGGCCGCGTGTCGTCGCGTGAGAACAAGTTCGCTCACACGCGTTCGCGTTACGTAGCGCACGTGCGTACTAGCTCGCGTATATCCGAGCTCTTTGCTCAAGCAAGTATACCGCACGCATGCGTGCGTGCGACCGCGCCACGCGCCGATCACGCTTCGATTTTTCAATGAACGTCGCCCTCCCTTCTTCACCACTTTTTCTCTTTCGATCTCCGAACATTGATCGATCCGGTAAACGATCTCGTTTACACGACTTTTCAATGCGAAGTGGGAGATGATTTTCAATCGCAGGCTATCTCAATTTCTCGTTTCCACATGGCTATGCGACTCGTTTATACCGAAATGAAATAAGCAGCTTGAGAAAAAAGATCTTGGAGAATTTGCCTGGGTTTAAAGCAGTCCTTCCCGTTGTGTTTACCAAAGGTCCACTCGGAAGTGGCGCACAGTAAGGGTAGGGGAGGGTGGCTCGCACGGCGTGGTACGATAAGGAACGGGCAAGGCTGCGAGGTGATAAATAGGAGGGTGGACCGGCTCGGAGCGGTATTCGGTCGCGTGACACCGTAGCGTGCGCATCGATTCCAGTCGCGGCTGGTGCAGTCAGGGTTCGTATCGCTTAAAAATCAATCCCCGCTGTGTGTCGCATTCAATTTCTCGTTTCCCGGCGATCGCGACACCGACGCTCGGATTTTAAGACCCCGTGACGTGACACGTCGTCGACATGCTGAGAAAATTGTTGAGCAAATCTGGTCGTAGACTTCTCAGGGTAAGACGATGACATTTAATCACTCCTCGCCTCTGTTGCATGCACACATACACACACACGCGCGTGCGCGCGCGTATTCGCTTCTGGTGCATCGGTCGACCTAATTTCCCTCGGACCTGCGGACGTTAACTCGTAATTAGTTCACCGAATTCGAGACTGGCTCGATTTCGTTCGACTGTCCAGATATTTCTTTCTTCTCCTAAATATCCATAAATATTCAGAATCTTCACTTATCTTTAAGATCGCCTTAAGCATTTGCTTAAGTCCCTGTACAATACTGGGACTGGAAATATGAGATAGACAAGGATAGCAAATGCTTAAGACGGTCTTAAGAATAAGCAACGATTCTGAATACCGGCCATAGTTTCTTTATTTAGATTTTAGTTTTGCTCGGCATTGATTCGTTTGACCGACTACCTAGCATGTTCGTACGCTTTTCTATTAAAGTACATACTATGCATACGTGATCGCCTGCGTTCGTACATATACTCTTCTTCGCATAGCTGTTTAAAATGCCTTGGACTTTTGAAATCGTTCCATCGCTTTTAAATTCCTCGATTCAGTCACCGATTAGCTCCCAATTAGTCCGTTAATAAAAACGGGAGCGGGATCGCCTATATTGTAAAACGTTCCTTCAGGCCATCAAGAAATTGTCGACGAGCAGCCGCAAGGCGAAGAAGTCGCGAAACTTGACCTCTTGGCACTCGGCCATACCGGAGTTCGAGACGGAGTCTCTGTCGTGGTCTCTCCCGTCTCTGGATACGAAGAGCATCGATACGTACACGACGTACGTCGCCGAGAACTCGGAGGAGGACTCCGGCTCCATGTGCTGCTACTGCGACGAACACGAGGAGAACCAACGAAACGAAAACATAGAGAACGAGATGATACTCTAACGACGCACAGGCCGCGTCACGACGAACCTTATACCATCACGGTTTTGAAAAGCGACGAGGACTCGCTTAAGCGTGGAAACATCGAGGACGATACTCCGCAATCCGTTCCAGAAATTAATTGTACGTTCGATTATTTTTCGAATTGCATTTTAAATGATCGTCGGACCACATCCCGTACAATTAACGATAAATAGTTATCCTATGTAGAATATTCCTTCGATAAATAACTGTTAGCTACATTCCGTATGTTCCGCCGGTACCCTGAAATTGGAAAAGTAATTATATAACAGAATATTTAAAAATAAAACATTGTATAAACTCAGACGTGATCAAAACGTTCTGTCTTAGATCATATTACATTAATTGAGGATGGCATCACTGTTATTAATCGTTTCATTGGTTTCAACCGAGGCAATCCCCTAGCAGTAGCAGAGATAAAGTTATCAGATTTATCGAGGGAATATTTCGTTCAACTCTTTTTTAAACGAGACAGTGCAACGAACGTCCAAAGAAAAATCTTCGTATTCTTCGATCCGAGCGTTGTACGTAATCCATTATGTGTACAATTGAAATGAATTGTGAGTCTGTTAAATGAATCGTCGTTAGTCGAGGACAACGTTATAAATAATCGTGCAAACATCGAAATATTCGTTTTCTGACCGTCGCTCGTCCGATCGCAGTTCGCGGTTTCTTTTCGTAAGCACTTCGGTCGTTTAACACTAGAACTACTGGCGATTAACGGATACCTGCTTCTACCGGAGAGGTCAAAAGTACTTGTTTTTCCAATTAATAAGTCATAAGAAAAGACAGCAATCTTTATATCTTTATGAACGAAAATTGAATGATAATAATAACAATAATTTTCAAAATAATTACTTGGGGGTCAAAATGACTCATCTCGGTATATGGAGGTGTATTGCATAATATTTTATATCAAAAAGACAAAAAAAGAGTAAATTGTTTTACAGAATTAATTATTTGCATATTTTAGAAAAAAAATGTACTGAAAATGAGTAATGATTACAAGAAATGGCAATCGAGTAATTTCGACCCTCCTTGGTAGATCTGGTGTTAATTCTGATCTCATTCTGATGGTCGCTTAGGGTACTTAGCAGAAGTAGGAGGCAATGGAAAAGCAATTCGTTCATT
Organism: Ceratina calcarata; assembly: GCF_001652005.2. Classification (NCBI taxonomy): domain Eukaryota; kingdom Metazoa; phylum Arthropoda; class Insecta; order Hymenoptera; family Apidae; genus Ceratina; species Ceratina calcarata. The sequence goes on along the minus strand of NW_017136308.1, from coordinate 1,038,304 downwards.
CTTATACTATACGTGTTATTTTGCTCACGTAAAAAGTAGTATGCGCGCACCGATTTAGAATTTGCGCGATTGAATCGTTCGCGAGAGTGGACCGATTTTCGAAGATCGTCTGCAACCGATGTTCTCATAAGTAAACGTGAACCTGATCAATTCTGCGAGTCTCTGCACGCGCATTAATTAATATTAATTCCTGACTTTTGTACGTCGTTTAAATACTCTACAGCGTTATGTTGGAATCGATCAGAAGTTTAAGTTAAACTCTTAACACGGGTATGCGACTCTCGCACACTTTGCTCACAGTATTCTCATCGCGCACAATTTATGTTTCATTGGCTGTCTTCGGTGAAGATGTTTACGCGAAACGCTTCAGTGGCCATTAATTTTAAGTACATACCTTTTTAGCATTTCTATGTGTATATAGTACATGAAACCAGGTGAATATGTATCGAATATGTATATATATATATGTGTACTGAGTGCGAATGTACATAGATGTGATATACGAATGATATTTTATTATAAGTTTGTCCGATAAGGCTGTGACTTTTTAACGGATGCGAATGTCATGAATAAAATAGTTCTATTGACGATTGTTGCTGTTTCTGTTCCTTGTCATCGGGTCTCAGTCTCTTACTTTTTAATGCGAATCGAACAGGTATACGCGAGTACGTACATTCGAATAAATTATCATTTCTCAGCGTTGCAAAAGCTTCTAGTCAGAGTGAAGTTCGGTTTAACTACTATTGGGTTAGCAACTAAGTGATTGAGGATTTTAAATAAGAACTCTATCGACAAGCTCCGCAATTATTTAGTTGTCGACTCAACAGAAATGTAAAAATAATTTAAATTTAACTAGGAATCTTTAATTATTTAAAAATTAAGTATATATTTGTATATAAATTTAGAAATAATTTCAATTCAAATAGAAATCCCTAACTAGTTAAAGTTTGGTTTGCTTCATCCTGTTCGTTCCCAAAAATGGAATTTAGTAGTTGTCAATTTTCATTAAAGCTCACAACTGCAGTAAACAGGTACTTCGAAGACTTTCAAGTCATAAGAGCATCAGAGGATCGCTGGATGAAATGCGTCAAAGAAAGTTTCATCGAGGAATAAAATCGATTTAAAGTTGAGAATTATATATTTAAGTCGCGAACTTGTTTATCTGTCGAAAAACATTTTTTTCGTAACTTTTTTTTTCATGCGACAACCGCGTAACGAGAAGGAGTTTCAGTTTTGTCCGGGAACAGTGTAAAAGAGGGTAGCAACGACGGTTCGAACAATAGGGGCCACGTGCCCACGCACTATTCTTCCTCTTGGACAATTAGTCTCGCTCCCTGGCTATTTTGAATATCCGCAAAAACCAGGACTCGGCTAATTGCTCCCCGAGCCGTGGCGATCGTAACGAGCCCAGCGAATTTCCCGGTCCACGGTATTCTTTGCGAAAACGTTTTAACGAGTGCGCAAAACTGGTTCGCGTGTCGACGCCCGCGGCGACGGCTTTGTTTCTCGTTTGCCGGCTCGCCTCCGCGGCAAGCTGCTAGGCGAATCTTTGCATAAGAATAGTTCGGCGAACATTGTCATCGCGACGCGCCGCGTGAGAACGCGTAGCCTATCCGTCGTGTCGCGAACAGGGCGAAAAAGTGAGGAACAAAAACGTACTTGGCCGATCGATCATTTCGCAACCGCTATAGCGTCGTTAAACTAGGACAGGCGGCTATGCGAGGGAAGATTCGACGGAATGAACAAACTACGCACATATCGTTCAGTGTTATTGCCAATCTTTATTGCAAGAATAATTTGAGCATTTGGAACATGTAAGTACATATACGGAGGAGTTTAATGGCACTTGTTTCACACGTCCGACGCAACTCCGTTGCACGGAGAACCGGATAAATAGATACAGTAGAAAATATCGAAAATCGAGGATATAAAGAGATCGTACAAAAGTAAAAGTTATTTACATCAGTCATTGGTATATACAAACTGTACATCTTCGTGGAACGCACGAATCTAATAATAAATTATATCTTCGCTATCAGCTACTGGCATGACTATCATATCGTATCACACGTAGAAAAATTACGTTCTCGTTCGTTCTGCCTAGGAACGATCGAAGTTAAAGTAGCAGGTGAACTTGCAGAAGGCACGCGTTGCATAAAATTCAAGAATAGGGTAAGATTTTCAACCGGAAAATCTCGCCCTTCACATCTGCTTTCTGCGAGTCGACCGAGAGTTTCAAATTCGAAGTCTAGTCTACAAATAAATGGGACGTATCTCAATAAGCTAGTTCCGCGCCCCACGGCCTATAAGGTTTGCCGTGTTGCTGCTGAGGATACTGTCCCGGATACTGGCTCCATCCGAGCGCAGTTCCACCTAAAAGGGGTGGCATGGTCCCCGACCCTGCCGGTGGCATCCCGGTAGACACGGTGCTCGACGGTTCGTAATTACTGCTCGTCGACGTCGACGTCAAGCTGGTCACCGGAGGCACGGACGCGGGCACCCCGTTCGGTGGATGCTCGCGGTGGAAACTTTGCAAGTGCGAGAGTAATCGCAACCTGAGAGGATCCCTCTCGTCGAGGCCCTCCATCGTGACGAGGTATCTGCCGACTTCGGCAGCGCATTCACCCCAGCCCACAGCATGATAATCCATCGCTAATTTCGTGCTGTCGTATCCCTCTGGACCTAGAAAATTAAAAACAAAACGCGCTCGTCAGGGAAAGATAACTGACTACTTTGTGACGAGCTCAATGCGTGCGACGAGAGGAATTATCGCCACGTGGTAATTGTAGTATTAATTATGAAACACGGAAAGAGAAACGTGACAGAGAGAATGAGCGAACGATGAAGAAAGGCAAGTGGGACGGTCCGGTGGCTTTAGCAGCCGGCAGCATATTGTGTACAGGAGGAATGGGACAGGTAGCGTGGGAACCGTTTAGACCCCCATAGATCACGGCATATGCGCGTCATACGCACCGCCTAGTCCGCCACCGATCGACATCTTTAAGCAACAATTTTATTAATACGTAATATGTAAAAACGAGAAACGGTGTACAATTAATTCAGAGGTAGCTTGCAATATTCGTTTTTTAGATCCTTAAGACGAGTATGATTGTAAGTGAGGATGATCCTTCCTCAGGAACGTTCTCAGTCTCTGTCCTTTTTACGTCTCGCTGTCCCATCGACAGGATCATCTGTGACGAAATGTAAATGGCCCATGTACCGCGAACGGAGGCTCACTCGCAGAAATAAGTGACCTCAGGTCGATAGACGGACGAAAGCCTGTGCGTGTGTGTGCATCAGCATAGATATAAAACGGGAGTCGGTTTCCCACAGGGTTCGACATCTGCCCCGGTCGTGACGGGCAACACGGTGCCTCCTTCGGAAGGGTGCCGCGCGGGACACCCCACTACTACCTAACTCGCCACCAATCGTGGGAACACTACTTCGGAAGAGTCGTTGACTTCCTGTGCTTCCCACAGGATCTCCGATTCGGGCCCCGCACCTGCTCTTCTCCGGGACTATCTCAGGTTTAGTTCCCTTCAAATCGCGGAAGTAACTACCTTCGTCCATAATCAATAGACGGATTTTATGAATCTATAGTAAAACTGTACTGCCAGTGGATATAAAGAATGTTTGCCACATTGAAAATATTCAAAGCTCAATCCTTGTTACAATGTTGAAAAATAGAAATAAAAATAAAAGAAACATACAAATCGATATCATGTAACGTTTATCTAATTGAATTTACAATGCAGTTATTACTGTTCATATAATGTGAAACTTTAGCTGTAGGATCAGCCAATTGTTCAGAACATAGACATACAAGAACAAACCGCGCTAGCAGTCTGAAGAAGGAATAATAAACAAACAGAGAAAGAGGATCATACAAGCCCCTCTCTGTTCTTGTCTAAACACGAGCCTGTATGATTCTCTTTTTTTTTCTGTTTTACTTCTATCGTTTTCATTGTACAAATTCGACCACCACAAGCGCGTTCTATTCTTACATGTCTATATAATTTAAACACGTCAATAATATTCTCAACCTCAACTGAAGCAAGCGCAGATATATGTATATGTAATGAACCGTGACTATTTTCATGATTCCAACGACATATGGCAGCTCGAATGGGATAGTTATAGCCCTGGTTATAGCAGAGCATCGCGTCAACAGGTGTCTTCCGGTTCTGGAAGCTCCACGGTAACTCGCGCGCAGGAGGAAACGAATCGAATGGGAAACCCTTTTCCGAATCACGTATCTACCTTTGTTTCGAAGCGTTCGCAAGTGTTCCACAGTGAGCTGGAGAATCTCGGCCTTTTCTAATTTACCGCTGTGGGGATCTCTGGCCGCGGCTGGCACCAATCTCCGCAGCTCGCCGAGAGACGCGTTTATCCTGTCGCGACGTTTCTTCTCGATCATCCCTCTCCTCCGTTTTCGCGACGCGTGCTGGCAGGAATCGCCTCCTGGCGAATTGCAACTGTATGGAAACAGAATGGAAAAGTGTTACCAGACGGATCTTGGTCTCTCAAACGATGAATTCACAACACGGTAACGGATATCCCTGGGATTGTTCGTTCTCTCCCCTCGGAGAACAATCGGTTTTTAATTACCGTTCGAAAGGACTCGTACATATGTTTGGCAAACACGATCGTATTCATACGCGATTCGATGCATTTATAAAAAAAAAATTGAATGGCTAATGAAAAACTATTGAAAGTATCAGAAGCTGAATGTACAGTAATGACTCTTACGGTTCTTTGCCGCTCTCCTCGGAGAACACATCATCGCAGTCTGAGTCGCTCATCGTTCTTTTCAAATTTCTTTGCTGGTGAGTCGGATTCTGTTGCGATGATTGTTGCTGCTGCTGCTGCTGCTGCTGTTGTTGTTGTTGCTGTTGCTGTTGCTGTTGCTGCTGACCGTTCTCTTGACTCCTCATATCCGCGACGTCGATCTTCAAATCGGGAAACTCATGACTAGATCTAATATCCGTGGACATGTCCTGCCTCATCCCCGACAGATCCTGATGATGTCTACCCATGTCAGGCCTGTGGAGTTCTTGCTGATGCCGTTGCATCTCTGAAGGGTGCCTCAAATCCGGTCTGTGCATCTCGTGCCTCAGTTCCTGAGTCCTGAGATCCGCGTTAGCCGGATGTCTCAGCTCGTGAGGAGGCCGTGGATCGTGATGATGACGCGGTGCATCGGGATGCTGCGATTGATAAGACGCGTGAGGAGGCGGTGGATATCCCCAGTGGTGGTGGTGATGGTGTCCGGTAGGTGTTCCAGGCAGGCCGGAGATGTGACTTGGACCGACCGGGCCTGAGGCTATCTCCGACGACAGCAACGTGCTGTTGTCGTCCGATCGCGCGACCACTACTCTCCACATTTTACTTCGCAAAGTTTCAACTCAATCGACACGATGGATAATGAACAGACGACGTAGTCAAATAATTTGACCGTATCTTCGCTAACTGTCGAACGCGTTCCGCTTTGTGACCAAGTACTGTGGCAACATTGTGTCGTAAAAGAAAATTCACTTGGAAGACGTTTCACGATTTGTCCCGTCGAAAAGAGCAACGGTGGACGTCGACGGACGGACGGACGGACGGACGGACGGACGGACGGACGTTGACCGGATTCACGTGCCGCGGCTTCGCGGTCGCGTGTGGTGCGCGCGCGAAGGAGATTCGCTCGCGATGCGTTTCGCAGACGCTGTACTGCAGGCGTGTGCACTGGTCGCGTGGCGGCCGACGTATGTCGTGTGCGGGAGGACCCGGGGACGACACACGACCGCGTGCCCCGTTTCGGTCCCGTCGAATGGTGGGGACTAGGTGCGCCGCGACGCGAGTCCACAGGGTGGGGGCAACTTCTCTGCTCTTCGGGCTCGATCCCCGATCGTAAGGTGAAAAGCAGCTACGAGTTCCCCCCTCGTCGAAGGAGACCCACGAGGGTGAGAAAGAGACTGCGAGGGGGAGCGTACCGAGCCGATCAAAGAGAGCGATTTTCGTGGGAACGCTCCTGGCGCTTAGCTGGTCGCACGCTGTGCGGGACCTCCTCGTCCACCCCTCTGCAAGATCTCGTGAAATCTGAAAACCAGGCGCCACTTCGCTCGCTTCTCCTCGAATCGTGATAACTAGACCGCGGATTTTTTACATTCATTCAAGAGTCGCCCGTGTAGAAAATACAAAGAATGGGAAAGAGATACAATTTATTCAATACGTGTTCCACTTTTTTTATGGTACCTTATTCTAGTCTACGTAAACGTCAGAAATTTCAATCTTAGGCTTTTTTTAAATGAGTGCAATAATACCTCATTGTATAGAGAAATCTGCAGTCCTACTCCTGACAGACACTTTTTTCGATATACTTGATTCTGATATCTGAAACACTTCACTCAGTATTTTATATAAATGTTACAACGAAGAGTACGAAAACCGAAGCATACAATTAATATAATACAATTTGGGTTACATAATTATTGTTTATATTATATATTATATATTATGTATTATATATTACATAATTATAATTTGAGTACAATATGAAAATCGGTACAAAATCGATTTACTGGTAAAACTAGTCTTCTAGCTGACTCCCACGGTAGCTTACCAATTCCTGGAGGGTGGCCGGCTACGAGGGAGGGTGCGATCGCGATATAGACCGTTCTCACGCGGCAATCGTGCGCGGCACGCGCTCGCACGATTATCGCTGCGGCGGCGTGGTGAGAACCGATCTGACTAATCGTTCATCGTTAACTTTTCGCCACGAATTACCACAGTGGTATTCCGTAAAACGTTCTCTAATGGTTTCTATATCTTCGCCTCGGATTTCGGTTTTCCACTACTCGGATCTACGTATTCGGTTATCCCAGTACCTCCAAGCTGTGCGAAACTAGTATGGACTCTCATGACGGAATAGTACTTAGTCCTCCGTGTGCATACCGTTTCGACCCAGTCTGCTTTTATTAAAGCAACAAATAGTATTACAAACTACTGAATGACTTCGACACTCCGGAGAGTGTTGAGAAACGTTTTGAGATTTTTCAAAAAGTAACAACAACGTGCATAAACTTAAACGGTCTTCGATGTGCCGACCAAGTGTCTGGCTACCATTTCCTGTCTGCACGCGACTTCACGTGCGCGAGCCGCGTGCCGCAAATCTACATTCATAATAGTAGCTCGTGTGTGCACCATGTTCCGTCTTCGGGTCGCGTTGTCCACTCTTATAAAAGTACGAAGTCGATTCTTGAGCTAACTATTCACTTTCGTCGCATCGACATTACAGACGAACAAGCGTTGCGCCGTTGCGTACCAAACTTTCGTCATTAGGTGACACGGATGACAAGCAACGGCGATACGTGAGTGCGATACAAGTGGCTGGCCAGCAGAACCGGAGATAATGGTAGTAGCTCGTTCATTTCAGCCTGCAAATATTTATATTCATAATTTCGATGCTGAATATTGAGTGGACGTCCGACGACCGGTCCATCTCGTGGACAAACAGCGGCTGGTAGAAAAAACAGGCATAAAATTAGTCGCGAGTAAAATCGACCGGGATGTTTCACGAAAATAATCGCGGGGAATTCGATCCAATAGGGTGACGAATGATGAGCAGCGTCGATTCGTCCGATGGTCACTGCCTCCCCCGATCGGCCGGTTGACCATCGATGTTGACAGTTGGTCCCGCGGCACAATCGTCCAATAATTGGTAGATATTGTTCGGAATGCACTTGAGCCCGGAACAACGCGGACGCATATGCCGGTCAGCACGCGCCGCTGCCCGGTTTTGCTTTACGACTTGTTGGTGCTGCCCGCTCGGACAATCGGAAATGAATATGAATTTATCGGCGATCGCGTTACACCGTCTCCACGGATCCGCGCGAATTTATGACCGATCGCGTTACGATAAATATCGGTCCCCACGCGCCGGATCGAGTCTGTAAGAAATATCGTTAAAATTATCCATTAATCGTTAAATTCGTAGCAAAACTGCATTATTGTTAGTATGCGTTTGTTTCCAATTTTTAATAAAATCGTTGAACAACGATTTCTTATTACTCTTCACTAGAGTCAGGATGAAAAGGCTTTTCACGAAAATCCGCCGAGTCACATAGTCGCACCATCTGTGCAGAGCGTGCTGCTTTGCCCTTCGCAATTAGTCTAGCTTCCTATTAACCACTGTCCAACTCGAATTACGAGAGTCCATCGCGTTCTAACAAATCTAATTTCGAAATCTCGATGCCTACAGCTTGACTCGTGATCAAGTTTTCCCATGTCCATTAAAACTATGTCTGCGAAGAAAAAAAAGAAAGTTGACGTAGGGAGAGTGGACGCAGTCGAAGAATCGAATGAACATACACATGAGGTCGAATGGGAATGTCCATACCCTGAAATTAAACCCCCATTTAAAAGTCGCCCCCAATCGTCACGATTCGCCGCGGTTCGAGGCGTCTCAATCGGGAACAAGTGCCGAGTGGAAACCTCCGTGTCGCGGGTCCACGTTCGTACATTAAACTATTTTTTTGCTGGCGATTTTCAAAAATGACAGCTGTCAGGAGAGTAGACGGAGCGGAACAACCGCGAAGCCCCACGCCTCCGTCGCTCTGTTCGTTCCACGCTCTCGTAGAACGATGAGTTTAATCAGCCTAGTACTACTTGATATCGAGTGATCATCGATCACGGCCAACAATTTTACAACATCACCGGCTATTGTGCGAATTAAGATACCTTTGATCGATGACTTTCCAATCGAAGCGTTTGGTATCGCCTCGATCCCAGGGGGTTTCACACCGTATCGGTAGATAACTTTCTAACGAGTTGATTCCTCCCCGAAAACTACCAATTATAATATATTTTATTATTATTTATTATTTATTAATTTCAGCCTTACTTTATTACTCCTTAAAGATGTACTGGCTATACAGTCAATCCCAAATGTTTATGCACTTTAGAAACGCATTTTTTAAAAAGAAATCAGATGTCGGAAGAACGTTGCTAATAATAAACAACAAAAAAAAATTTTCGATTTTTTCCGACATTTTTCCAAGGGGGTACCCCTTCAATTTCTTCCAAATTTTCGTTTTTTGCCAATAACTTCCAAACGGATCGACTTAGAGGAAGATTTATAGGACCATTTTGTAGAGGATGACGAGATCTACAATTTATGTATAAAATTTTTTCGCTAGCCTCAATAGTTTACGAGTAATTCGCAAAAAACTGTTTTTTCGTTTCTCGTCAATAACTCGTAAACTATTAATGCTAGCGACAAACTTTTATACAAAAATTGTACATCTCGTCGTCCTCTACAAGAAAGATTCATATGCAATTTTCTCGTAAGTCTAACGGTTTAGGAGTAATTGAGGAAAAACGAAACTTTTTGCCAAAAGTTCACCATTTCGACGGTGGGACGGTCGGATTTTCTCAAGACCCATAAAATGCCGATTAATCATAGTTAGCTTGTTAAATATCGAAGTTAGGAGGAAAACAACTTTCATTTGAAGCATTTTTTGAAATTTTGAAGATGTTTTATACTATAGCTCAATGGTGCTGGCATAATATTCCAGACAGTACCGACATCCTCGACACCGACGCCGACTAGTTTCGATTACACCCGTTTTCGTAATGTCACCGAGGAGAGATTACTAAAGAGTGGCAACGCCTGTGTTAACGCGCGGCCCGAAAAAAGGGCCCAAGAGGGCTCGAACCGGCAAGGTAGATTCATGAAATCCCACAGAATGACTGTTCCGGAGTGTACCGACCTTCAGGCTCACCGATGCCGGTGCCGATGCTTTTTTCCAGCACGATAGGTAATAGGTAATCGTAGAACGTTGATATTATCAACTTTATACTTAATTCAAGATTCGTACTTCGGAAAGAGAATAACTATCATTTTCAAATTTTGTCACACTTGTATTACTTTATTTTCATTAGTGCACACCATATTTTGCATTTGAAGTAGGAATAAAAGTAATTGGCATTTAATATCTCAATGAATATCAGTGTTTAATTGAAATTAGTTTCTGAATTGTTGTTATATCCACAAAATAGCGTAATTCGTTATATACATTGTAGAAACAGAATCTTCAATGTTGAGTTCATGGTAAATCTTAAACATTGTTGTTCATGTTGGTAATACAAAAGTGGAAAATTAAGTTTTTCATGGAGTTATTGGATAATAGTTTTAAATTCTCGTATTTGCTACCACTACAGCCGCTACAGCCTACTTTAATACATAGCCATGCTGAGAATGAAATGGCAACACTGCGGGGGTCCGAATTTCCTGTAGTGCAACCATAGCTGACTCTTTGACTCTCTTCTTGCCACCACAGTCGGTTGTGGTTGCACTACACGAAATCTGGACTCTCGCGCTGTTGCCATTTTATTCTCAGCATGGCTATGTATTAAAGTAGGCTGTAGCGGCTGTAGTGGTAGCAAATACGAGAATTTAAAACTATTATCCAATAACTGCATGAAAAACTTAATTTTCCACTTTTGTATTACCAACATGAACAACAATGTTTAAGATTTACCATGAACTCAACATTGAAGATTCTGTTTCTACAATGTATATAACGAATTACGCTATTTTGTGGATATAACAACAATTCAGAAACTAATTTCAATTAAACACTGATATTCATTGAGATATTAAATGCCAATTACTTTTATTCCTACTTCAAATGCAAAATATGGTGTGCACTAATGAAAATAAAGTAATACAAGTGTGACAAAATTTGAAAATGATAGTTATTCTCTTTCCGAAGTACGAATCTTGAATTAAGTATAAAGTTGATAATATCAACGTTCTACGATTACCTATTACCTATCGTGCTGGAAAAAAGCATCGGCACCGGCATCGGTGAGCCTGAAGGTCGGTACACTCCGGAACAGTCATTCTGTGGGATTTCATGAATCTACCTTGCCGGTTCGAGCCCTCTTGGGCCCTTTTTTCGGGCCGCGCGTTAACACAGGCGTTGCCACTCTTTAGTAATCTCTCCTCGGTGNNNCTTGTACCACTTTTATGTAAAATATACATATTAATATTCCCATTGAAATTTAGGGTGTATACATATTTGAATAAGCAAACAAATTTTAAGAATAGGATATTGAATAGTAAAAATTATTTATATTTTGCGAATATAATATTTAAATAGAACAGGATGGGATTGAGATACTCGGTGAACTTCTCATGGGTCTGGCTCTTATCGGAGGAAGCCGCTTTTGCTCGGATGGCGAAAAGTGAAGAGAGCACTGTCCTTCTCGAATTTATGGCATGCGCCATGCTCGTCTTACCAATTGTGACCGTGTTGGGACTTTACCTGTTCCGGATGTTTCGGAACAGAGCAGGTCAAAAAAACGGTATGAAAGACATACGAGAAGAATAAGTGTAATGCCACAGTAAAAATTTTCAACTTCGAGGTGAGCAAAATCAGCTTCCCCCGATAGCAGACGGCAAAAAAATTATATGAAACAGAATGCAATTAATTGTTATAATTACATTTACGATTAGAATCAGCTTGCATTGACTTCAGCTTTTGCACAAAAGAATATGTAAATGTTTCCATTCCATTAGTGGTGGATTTAGCTGGAATTTTGTTCTGTCTTCAACAAAATAAAAATACCATAATTATGTTAAACTGTATGGAATAATACTTTCAATGACTGTGGATAATTTCATAACTTTTTCATTACAATAGAAATTATAATAGCAAAACATTTCTTATTTAATAACTAATTGGGACTATGAACAATCCCGTTCGATCTCTATTAGAGCTAGAACCACATCGACAGTACACAAGGAAATGCATTGATCAATCTCTACTTATGTATACTTCATTTGTGATATTACTTCGTTACTGGTGCATCGACGACTCGTCGATAACACGTCTAATACAGTAATGCAGTTTAGAACCGACGTCAGTTTTGCTTCGTGTTTCTTACTTTTCGGCCCAGCTCATTCTAGAGGGCGTCAAAAATTGCAGACCGGTTTTCGGGCCGCGAGGTCCCATAAGGCTGCCACTCTTTAATAATCTCTCCTCGGTGGTATAATCGTTTATCGGTTGATGGCTAACACGTTCTTTAATGCCAGCGTGTCTATAAATGTTGTAAAACATTCACAAAAATGAAACGAATTATTCTAAACCTATTCTCGCTACACATCTTAATGATGTGGTCTAGCGCCGAAGATATTTTAGGTTGTGGAGGATTTCTGAAAAGTCATGCCGACATTGATTTTACAAAAGTTCAGATAAAACTGTGAGTAGCTTGAGAAAGAAAATTTATGAACATTTTTTTAAAACGATTACTTCGTTTAGATACACGAAAGCCGGTAGTCTTAAGGATTCTACCGAATGTGCGCCAAATAACGGATACTACTTCCTTCCTTTGTACGACAAGGGAGACTATGTCCTGAAGGTAACATGAATCAATGAAATAAACGTAACATCCAGCCATTCACATATCAAGTAAAGTCTCCAGTCAATTCTGAATATCATTCTATCTAAATGTAGGTAGACCCACCCAGAGGATGGAGCTTCGAGCCTACAGAAGTTGTATTGAATGTAGATGGTACTACAGATGCTTGTAGTCAAGGAAAGGATATTAACTTTACTTTTAAAGGTTTTGGCATCACTGGCAAGGTATCTACACATCTTATTAACGTACTAACTCATGCTTAAGCATCTAATTGCAATAGTAAAACGTGATTTAGGTGACCAGTTTAGGAGCAGATTTCGGACCTAAAGGTGTTACAATATCGTTGTACAAGGAAGACAATGTACAAGTTCCTGTCGACACGACAGTCACCTCGGAAGGTGGCATATTTTATTTTACTCCTATACAACCTGGAAGATATTTACTCGTTGCATCTCATCCCATGTAAGTCGCATGTCTTATGTTATATGATGTACGTTTGAGAATCATTTTATATTTCAGATGGAAGATGAGGACTGATAAGGTGAAAGTAACGGTACAAGAAGGCAATACAGAACTCCAAGACGGTAGTTTAATCATTCTAGGATACGACGTGAACGGCCGAGTCACTAGCGAGGATGAGCCAGTCAGCGGTGTGACATTTGTACTCTTTGGGGTAAACATTTTCTTCCTGTTGAAAATTCTTCTCTCTAACAATATAGTGAACAATGTTCTTTATCGTGCAGAATGGCGTAGCCAACAATTGCGCGACGACTCCTATAAGTAAAGATCTCGAGAGTAAAAAACCGCTTTGTCACGTTGCGTCTGACAAAAGTGGAAAATTCGTGTTCCCAAGCTTGACTCCTGGAAAATATAAGATCGTTCCGTATTATACTGGCGCGCAAACCAAGTTCGATGTACAGCCGACCGAGTTGTCATTCGAGGTGACTCACGACAGCGTCGTTTTACGTCAAGGATTCAAAGTGACCGGCTTCACGGTGAATGGGATTGTCCGTACCGCGGTCAACGGAGATCCTCTACCTGGCGCGAAAGTTCTACTTTCTCAAAAGCAAGTCGCTGTAACGGACAAGAACGGGAAATACGTGTTGGATAATATGAAAGCTGGGCAATATACTCTGAAAGCTGAAAGCGGTATGCTTGATTCTCTCATCGATGTCTATTGAATTCTGATATAAAAATAGTTCACTTGGTACTTCGTTTTTCAATGTAGAGGATTTGTTGTTCAACGACAAATCAGTAAAAATCTCTCCCAGCTCGCCGGAACTGCCAGTTTTAGTACCAGCTGCGTATAAAGTCTGCGGCAAAGTTACTTTATCAGCGAAAGGAACTTTGCATCATCGTAAAGTTTCCATTCAGAATACTGCAGCTACATTTACCAAAGAGATCGAAACGGATCCGAAGACAGGTGAATTCTGTGTATACCTCAGCCCCGATAGGTACCAATTAAGCGTGGTCGTGAGTGCGGAGGAAAGAGCCAAAGGCTTGCAGTGAGTTCATTGTTAATATATCGAAACGATGCATCAACTTGTATCATGAATATTTATTCTAGATTTTTCCCGCTCCAACAAACAATCGACGTGTCGTCTCGACCAATACGTAATCTCAACTTTCTGCAATTGAAGGCAACGTTGACAGGGACGGTGAAATGCTTACCAGGAACTGATTGCAGTCAAGCGTCCGTAACGTTAAAGGTGCTAGACGGCGTCACGATTAAAACGATTCAAGCCAAGGGTGAGACTTTTATATTGTTTCTTATAATGTTTTATGTTCCTGCTTGACGAAACTGCGATAATGAGTAAGCGTCGAATCGAGGACTTCGATAGAGACGTTCTCATTATCGCGGTGGTACCGTGTGATAGATGTGGTCGGCACTATTGTGTTGCCTGTGAAGTCATTTTTAATCGCGCAGATGGCCAGTACCAGTTCACGGACGTGTTGCCCGGCCACTATGAGGTTCTCATAGACAACGACGTTTTCTGTTGGGTGAATCCCAGTTACAGAATTTCTGTGACGTCGGAACGATCCGAAATAACACCGTTCGAACAGACTGGATTCTCCGTCACTTTCATATCCTCTCACGACACCGTAGTCGAATATTCGAAACCGAACGAGTCGAAGAGATTGACGTTGACTTTGAACAAAGGGAGCACGAAGCACTGCGTAACTGAGCCGGGAGCGTACACTTTCGTCCCGAAAAGCTGCCACGTTTACGACAAGTCTTCGTACACGTGGGAAATCAGTGATCCTTCTCCGATTCTGTTACATTCTACGGAGCATAGCCACAAGGGGAACATCTTGAGTCATTCCGCGATAGACGGAGTCAAAGTAAAAGTCGAGAATCCAGCAGGCGATGTTACGGTACTGGGCCCTTTGAAGCCGATGCGTCATGAAGATTTGTACAAATACGAATTTGAATTCAAGGCGAAAACGGATAACATCTACGTTATTACACCGTTGTCCGACATTCTTCTATTTAGCCCTGCATCGTTAAAGATATTGGGAGTAAATGATTGCCAAGACGATGTCATCACGTTCGCTGGTGATTTGGGAAAAATTATTGCTGGTAAAATCAATCCACCGTTGGAAGGCGTCACTGTACAGATATTCGGTAATGATAAGGCAGTACCGATACACACTCTGATTACGCAGAAAGATGGTGAATACAACGTCGGTCCTTTGGACGGGAAGATAAAATACAGGTACATAATCCATTTTTTAAATATGTATTTAATTTATGCACCGTCATGTAATTCCTTTTCTCAGTGTCACCGCAGAAAAGGAAGGGTACGTGATCACGGGACCGGATTCCAACGGGATATTCTTCGCTCACAAACTGGCCGAGATCATCGTGCAGGTCGCCGATCAAGCTGATAACGCGTCTCTGCAGGGTGTACTACTCTCTCTGTCCGGGGGCCAAAGTTATCGAAAAAACAGTATGACCGGCGAAGACGGGAAATTGATTTTTAATTCACTGTCTCCTGGCAAGTACTACTTGAGACCAATGATGAAGGAGTATCGTTTCGATCCACCGTCGAAGATGATCAAAGTCGTAGAAGGTGCTACCGTTAAGGTGAACTTTTTCGGGATGAGAGTCGCGTTTAGCGCGTACGGTGCTGTGACATCCCTTAACGGCGAGCCTGAAGCCGGGTTGTTAGTGGAAGTTCAAGGGCAAGGGGAGTGCGACAATCACCAGGAGGAAGCGACCACCGAGGAGAACGGCGCCTTCCGAATTCGGGGACTTCAGCCAACGGTAAGAACGTCTATCTTGCCATTGAACGTAGTTTATTGTTTGTGATGTTCCACAGTGCACCTACGCGTTCCGCCTGAAACCGAACGCCGAGGTAAACGCTCATATCCAGCGCACCAGCCCTGCCTCGGTCCTGATACAAGCCACGTCGGACGTCCGCAGTCTTCGCTTGGTTGGGTTTCACCCGATATCGCGTACAGACGTCTCGGTGCACGTCGTGTCCACGCAGCCGGAACATTATCGCACGCTGAGAGTGAAACTGTGCAAGGAGGACATGCCGGATTCGCCGGTGCACACGTCGAAATTAGAAGCCCAGCAGCCAGGCAAAGCTGGGAGTACGTACAACGCTGGGTTCCTCGTGCACTTGCCTCCGTTACAAGCGGACGGCAAGAAGTACTTCGTGCAGCTGGAATCGTCTTTGTCGCACGCGTTGCACAAGTATAAAACTGTGCCGTTCTATTTCGAGGCGAATTCGTCTTTTAAGTATGTGAAATTAATATTCAACGCACAACGGAAGATCGATCAGAGTGACATGAATCAAACGTCCGTTGTCGCGTTGCCTTTTATTCTACTAGTCACGGTCGCGTTCTTTAATCGCGATAAACTGTGGTTGTGGTTGAACACGATAGTGGAAAGGTGGTCGAAGCCGACACCGAGCTCGAGGGCTCCGATGCAGGCTGTTCTTTTAGAAACATAACGAATAAACGGCCGCATAAAGGCAGAAATTACCACGAGATATTGACAGAAACACGGTAAACATATTCACGAACATTAGATTAATTAAATAACTAGTCCATAAATGTATATATATATATATATATATATATATATATATATATATATAAGAGGTTTCAGTAAATACCATTCGACTACACGAAGCGAACAAAATAGACATTTTCATAAATATCTCTTTATTAAAGAAGTATTTAATATTGCGTTATCATAATTGGAACGCAGTGGCGGAAGGACTGTTCGTGTGTCGCAAATCAGGGAGCCACAAATGCCTGTGAAAAATATCCATTATCTTCACCGTTTATTTCTCGCAGAATCAATTTTATTTTACTCACCATGGGATTGACGTTGTACATGCATTTCATGAAGTCAAACGCTTTCTGGCATTTGTCCTTGGAATCTGAAAATCGTTTGTTAAACTGTTAAGAAATCCGAGACAGATTCGAGGCAAATACGCTCACCGATATGGATACAGCTATCGATCATTTCGTTACCCACTTCCTTGTAAGCTTCTGGGATTATCAGTTTCAATTGATTGTACTTTATATTACCCTTCTTGTCCATCTGTTTAATACAAAGTGATTTTATATTACGTGTACGCGTGTGTACGCATCAATCTGGAACTTTACCATGCTAGATTTCTGGAGTGCACAACTGAAGTAACATTTCAGACGTTCATCCTCAGGAAACTCTCCGTATTCCGAGTCCTCGACCATCTCTGTGAAACGGAACTGTCATAATAAAGCTAAAGAAAGTAATCGGGAACTATTACTTGCCGACGGGAATTTTAATTTCTGCCAAGCATTTTTTTCTGAAAACAGCCGTCATTTTCCGAAAGTCCTCCGGATCGGCCTTTCGCGTGAAACATTTGCGTTAAAATCATTGAAGAGGAGACTATCCGAAAAATGATATGCAACTTACGGAACCGTGGACGAGTACGAACCGGACGAGTAGGAAACAAATAGGAAACAGGCAAACTCTCATGTTGAATATTCACGAACTGACTGAAAATGGACTGTGTCGTGTCGTTAAAAATTCGTGGCATTTATAGTCTACGTTTCACCCAAACTAGGAAACTGATAATAGTTCATTGGAATTGAATCCATCATTAAATAAAACGTTTGTCTCTGATTAGGCGTTCTTAATGATACCGTTTGCAATGGCTTAAGTATCGGTTTAATAACAGAAATACAAAGTTTCGCATAATTATACGTCATAATGGAACGATTATCGCGTATGAAGGTGGAAGCACTAAATTAAGATTCAGACTGCGAACGTTAATTTCCATCGACGCGTTTGAAAATTGTCCGCTTCCGAAAACGAGATTTCCGTTTATGCAACGCGAGCGATAGAACTGCTTCGAGCGAAACGAAAGCATACTTCGCTCGCCTATGTTTAAACGTGACCTCAATTGACAATTGGATCGCCGCAGCATCGGAAGTTACGATCAACCAGGATAGCTTAGTTGCACGGCTGCGTACCAGTTTAAACGCCACAAAGTATCGTTATGTTTGACACAAACAGAAGGAGGATAAAATTGCAGAAGGAATAGAATAAAGTGTATAAAGGATGTTTTGAACATTTTGTTTTATTAAACGGTTCGTACAGAGGCCCGCGTCTACGTTCTTGCAGTTACAATCCCTTTACATGGTAAAGCAAGACACAATTCGGCTCTTCCTCGTTTGCCTCCATTCTTGGTCTCTCAGTTTCGAACGAAGCTCGGTTAGAACAGATAGTACGTCTACGATGGAAAAAACGAAATTGTTGTCAATGGTTCGAATCATAAATGTTTAAATGAAGAATCGCTTACCCGAGGAGATGCATCTGCATAGCACTTGTTGAACCTATACGCGTACTCGCAATTGTCACCGTTAGCTAAAAAACAGGCAATCGATTAGCGACTGGACCTGGCGAACTGCACATTGGACCTAATCGAGTGTAATCGAAATCGAATGATAACAGACGATCGTAAGATGAAAAAAGTCAAGAGAGGAGAAAATAATTTCGAAAAACTCGAAAAAAATAAAAGAAAGTGTAGATACCCAAATATTTACCGATCGCCTTGCACTTGCTAATGGCTTTCTGAACTTCTTCCCTGTACGCTGGTATTCTTTGGAAGAACGTGAGCATGCCATATAAATTAAGCTCCCTCTTATCATCGACCAGCCCGAATTGTTCCCATAGACAATACATGTAACACTGCAAACGAAAGCGAGCCTCGTTTTTCATTTCTCCGTTTTATCGATTCGCGCGTTCATCGTATTATCGTTTGATTACCTTCAATTCACGCGATTCAGGCCACTGCCCGTTTCTCACGGCCTCTATATCGACTGAAACGAAAAGAAAACCCTCCGCCAGTTACGCACCATCGAACTTATCAACTATTTAATAGCTTGATCATTTTTCTACGCTCAGTTAGAACCCTACCTGTCGCTACACCTGTCTGTGTCTGACAAGCGTTCACCACGCTGGCCGCGGTCGCGATCATTTCGTCGGAGACGAAACTCGGCCGTGTCTACGAGACAAATTAGTCCGATTAATCATTCGTTGATTAAATCTCTTGGATAAAAACGCGCGCAGGCAATAAATCGATTTTACGAACACGTAAAAGAAACATATTTTGCCAAGCTAATACTAAAACGAAATCATTAGTACTTATTATGAATTTAAAAAAGCGAACAGGCTGCAGCGATCTTAAATACTACGGTACGTACCCCACAATGGACACTTGGAAGCCGAATTAAGCAAAGGATCAATAAACCTAATGATATCGAATAAGTCATGATTTCTATTCGATTTTTAGAAAGTGTATAACAATAAAAACGAGATTCTAGTCCGGCCGAGGCCCGGAGGATGAGAAACTATCGATAGGGTGTATAACGGTCCCAGTAGACGGTATCGTCGAGCGCGAGGGCGCGACTGAACTTCGGCCCGGCCGTCGACGGATCGAGCGCACAAGGGGGAGATCTTTCGGCGCGTATCGAGCCCGCTCGACGTCGAATTAAACGACGTATCGTCACCTTCGCAAACTCAATTCTCGCCGTACAACAGATTACTCTCCGACCTAATTTCCGCGAATACTCGTACCGATCGTTTCGCGAAACTATTGTTCGCGATCGAGCATCAAAACTCAGCGATCTCTCGAGTAGCATGGGTGAACGAACCTTTCGATTCTACGCGTCTATATAGGCCAGGGTGTGCGCTTTAATGCTGATTTGATTGCCGGATGTTACCATTTTACAATCTGACCCTACGTAATTTCACTTATCACCTACACATTCAGTCGATTCAAACGCCTCGTCCCATTCATATATTCACTTGCCGTTTACAAATTGCGAAAGGACGGGGCTCGGTAGCAGGCGTCAGTAACCAGCAGCGAAAACTCATCGCCCGATCAATATATCCTCGAAAACTTATTCAATTCTTTTTAATCATCTGATGAATACCGAAATTAATAGAAGCTCATTCTCTAAAGCTAAGAGAATATACGAACGACGTGAGAGGAATAATAGTTCTCTATAGATTATGAATTTGTCTGGAAATTTCAGATGAAAAAGAATCGAAGAAACGTTTCGGAAATCGTTCGCGCCAAAAACTGACGCGTAAGCGACTATCATATTCATGAATTGTGGGTCAATATAATTCCGGCGAAGGTAGGCGAATGTACCCGAGCAAACCCTAAGTAAACTAGTCTTGAATACAGAAGTCCCTTAAAATTATTGACCACCGCCGACTCGATCGAAACTAAGTTGCAACGATCAATACACCTCGGTAGAAAATCGACATCTGTGTTCCTCCGAAACTTGGTAAATTGAATGTCAGGATATCGTCGCGTTGCCGCATAAGAAATTGTCGCGTTAGACATAACCTTCTGCATTCTGACACGAGTACAGTCAGACCGAATTAATATTGACGACGCTGCAACGGTCGCGTGTCAGTCTCCAAGTCAAAAACACCGGTGACTACTTCCAGTATCGAGTAACATTAAAATCTTCGCGATATCCTCGCATCTTGAACGATTTTTCAAGAGGAAGAAGAGATCCCAGAGCAGTAATGTTTCTCCTTATACGGGACCGCGATGGGCAACGCGAGGACAAAAGAATTTCGACGGACTGTACACAGCCGAAGTTGTATTGACCGGAGCATTTTCTTCCGACGGACGTATTATGCTGAAAACGAGATATAAAAACGGCTATCGAAGGTGAAACTACGACGTGTCGTTAATGCCTCGTGACGTCTTGCTCCGAAGAAGATAACCGAAGTGAATCTGTCGAATGAAGTCATTGAGTTCGTTTAATGTTCCGATCACATTTCATCGACGCCAAGATTTCCTCCCGTTCGGAACATGGTACAATGTCGAGGACTAGGAAGAAACAACGTTACCCATAACGCGTTCGTAGCAGGACTTCGGTCGCGCGTTAAAATGATACTGCGTAGGATTAAAAAAGATTCGAAGATCGCGCGATTTAACAAAAGAGTGCGATCGCAGGCTAATTAAAATTTCGGAAACCTTTTGGACAGACCTCTGCCATTGTCACGTGACCGAGGCTGGGCCTACGTCACGTACCGCGTGAAATTTAAAATCGTCCGCGAGCGTCGGCGATCAATCCGGCAAGGGAACGATTTAAATATCTGTCGAATAAAATGGGAAAAACTAGAGGAGCCCATGAAACGACTCCCGAGTTGAGGAATCGAATGGTAGGAATGTACGAAGCCGGTTTAGGGCTGCGAGAAATTGCAGCCGCTGTAAATTGTTCGGTGAGCACGTTTATCATTGTAATAGGTGAACACCTATCTTTATCTTCATATAAACTGTTTTAGCAACGCACCGTGAAGAGATGGTTGAACAGGTTCGACAAGGAAGGCACGGTAGAGACTCGGGAACGTTGCGGACGTAAAAGAGCTACGACGGCCGAACAAGATGAAGCGATTGTACGACTGGCGACGCAAACACCGATCACGGCCGCGAAATCTGTGCTTCCCGCTTTGGGGTTGACTTGTTCCGTTGACACAATACGCGAGAGACTGCATAAAGCCGGAATCCACAATTGGAGTCCGTCGCGAAAGTACATACAAAATATTCCGCTCGGGTGAGTTCACAGTGATCAGACTGCGAATCTTAAACATTGAAATAGCCGTTCAGCTTTTAATATCCTGAACGTACATTGAATTTTCATGTAACTGCATAAGATCCGCAGTCTAATGATCATTAATAATTCTAAACGGTTTTCTCGTTCTCATTGTGTCTATCTATTCACAGTGACTCGAACGGTACTGAAATTCAACAACCCGTTTGGAGACCGACTGGAACCCAATTAGGGAAAAAGAAGCCTTCTAAAGATATTAGTAAGGACGAGAAGAACGTCGGTATCAAGAAGAAAAAGAGTGCTCCTAAAAAGATCAAGGCTAAAGACGTGTACATCGGCGACGGTGCCCCGGCAGAAAGTATAAAATCGGCGAATGATCGGCAACAATTCGTGTACCCTCAG
The DNA here is from genome assembly GCF_001652005.2 of Ceratina calcarata. Classification (NCBI taxonomy): domain Eukaryota; kingdom Metazoa; phylum Arthropoda; class Insecta; order Hymenoptera; family Apidae; genus Ceratina; species Ceratina calcarata. Next base: position 1,016,410 of record NW_017136308.1, on the reverse strand, counting down.
CAGAATGTCCCTCAGTCCAACGAAATGCAAACGACGTCTCAAACTATGCATTCTCAAATAGAGTTCGGCAACGCTCTAAATTTGACGCTGCAAACGCAGCCTCATAATCATTATCAACATCCGGGCATAAGCATGGTTCAAAATTGGCCTCTAGATTTAGTACATGGCAGTGATCATTACTCGCAGGTTTGTATAGCTAACGATTTAAATTTGTGCAGACTTTCGATATAGCGATGGCGTTCACGTTCTCGAAACTTAGGGTCCACCAAATTCGATACCTCAACAAGAGCAGCTGCAATCAGAAGTTCAGCAACAGCATTTAACTTCTGACACGCCTGACATTCACGATTCTCAAGATAACGATCAGTCCTCCGGCGTAGAATGTGATGCGAACGAATGTGATCCGAATGAGACGTCGGACGACGGTGGTACGCGAAGCAAGAAGCGAAAAAGGACAAAGAAAGGCGGTAAAACAAAAGGGACGTTGGAAACCAGCGTTGAGATTCGTAATCGTATGATCGGTATGGCCGAAGCTGGCTTGTCCACGCTATCTATCGCTCTCGCGATCGACAGATCGGTAAGAAGAAACACGTTCGTCTTGGATATCAAATAGTACAAAATACCGTTTTGAGAGTAGCCTTATACACAATATTCGTTTGAATAGGAACGTACAGTTAAAAGGTGGTTAGAACGTTGGCATAAAGAAGGGAACGTGCAAACGAAGGAGAGAAAGGGTCGCCGACGGATCACTACTAAAGAAGAAGACGAAGCGATTATCGCTATGGCCACTCAGCAACCCTTGACTGCAGCTAAACACGTTGCGCCCGCCTTGGGATTAAAGTGCAGTGTGGATACGATCAGGGAAAGGCTTCACAAAGCTGGTATACATAGTTGGAAACTTGGGAAGAAGCAGGGGTCAGTACATATTGAAAGAATGATTCTTTGATAAAAGTATATCTGTCGATCCGTATCGAACGATCATTGACTATTTTAGAGAAGGAAACGCTGTACACACTGTGCATCTTTGGAAACCTAGTGGAAACCGGCCGAACAAGTTGAAGCTACCCGGTGAAAAAAGAAGAAGGATAAAGACTAATAGAAAACGCGACGAAACAAATAATGTACAGAAGAGGCCTACGAAAAAGGCAAAGAGTGAATCCGTGCTGGTGAAAATGGATCCTCCGCCTACGAACCTGATACCAGAACAGCCTGTTACCTTGACGTTCCATAATCCTGGAACAGGTAAATTCGCGATACCTTCACGCGATTTATCATACTTCGAAGCGATGGAGACTAATCGACAATTTATTTTAGTGACAAGCTATCCTACTCCAGTGATACAACAGCCTGTTCATGCTATTCCTCCTACGACGATAGTTCCACCTCAGTCGCACCCATCGACGGATCCTACGACGGCATCGCAACCAGTGCAACCGATGGATGCTATGATGCAACAAAGGCCTGACTGTCAGTTAGCACCAGCCATTGGAGCACCCGTCTCGACGCAGGGAAACACCGGCGTCGCTTACTCGTCGTGCATGGTTGTTACTAATAACAATCACGCGGGGCACATGGAACAATCGGATCCTCTAAATTACGAACAGTACATGTGGAGTTTTTAAACTTCCAATTTTTTTAATGTACCTCATATCATAATATAATGACGAAGTACTTTTATGTGTACGCATGTATTTTTGCCACTGTGAAATATATTGTATCAATCGTATGATAATTTTTAATGACGAGGGCCTGTACAACAATACAGTTTCTTAAATCTGTTTACGAATGTTTAATCTAACGAATAAATAAAAATTCACCATATACCATGTTTTATCACGTGAGTTCCCATATATGTGGTACGTTCTTGAGCATGTCTTCCGGATTGTTTTTATGAAACATAAAGTATCCTTGAATTTGTGCCGGGCTGACATTTTTCTTTTCCGACATTATACTATTTGTGAACTGTTTAGCTAATTCGTTCGCCTTTTCATCAATGTTCTTATAAAATCTTAAGAACATCTGTTCTATTTGTGTCTCACTGCACCAGCCTGGAATGAAAGATACCATTAGCTATCAATGAACTGTCGAGCGTACGTGGAACACGTACCAATGTATTCTTTCACGTCTACTCTGCCAGGTCTGACTAACGCAGGATCGAGTCTCTCCAAATAGTTGGTCGTCATAAACAAAATTCTTGCCTCGGTAGAAGCAACGCCGTCCAAACAATTTAGTAATCCACTAAACGTGACTCTGTTTAAACCGTCGTACGCGGCTTTCACTATGGACAAATAGAAGGTAATTAGTTAACTAAGAACGTTTCCATATCTTCGCTACGAATTCATTACTCACTCTCTTTACTTTCTTCCCGACTGCTAAACGCGGCGTCGACATCTTCCAATAGTATAATAGTTTGTTGTGGGGCTACTGCTAACAGATGATTTAATCTATCATCTGTCAAACCTCGCTCTGACAGATTTAAAACGCAAATGCCTCGCTCTAATTCGCCAGCTAGCGCTGTAATGAACGATGATTTGCCACAACCCGGCGGACCATACAATAAATACCCTCGCCGATACGGGATTCCTACATGAATTCATAAACGTTCCTCTTTCTCTTCTTAAACGTATTTTCTTTCAAATTACATACCGCGGTCGCTGTACCACGAAGGATTTGTTATGAACTCCCGACAGTCGTTCAGTATCCTATCCGCGACACCGGTGTCTAAAACGACTGACTCCAGCGGTCTTCGTTTTCTGGGATGACCAAATTGCCTCCATTCACTTCCCATAGCAGTATACATTATCGTTTTACCTTCATATTCCTTTAACGCCATTTGTCTGGCTAGAAGTACATATGTGTGTCACTTCTGAACATATCTGAGTCACTTTCATCGCTTCATAGCTGAATGGCATCTTACCCTCCTCTAAAATGTTGAAATACACATTTTTATCTCTCCCAAATGCGGTCAGCTGTACAGTTTCGAACGGTATACCCATTTGTATATCCAATGTTTGTTGTTCTCTGGTTCTCTCCACTTTTATCCAATTCCCTTTGTATCTATTAATTTGAAAAAATAAGTAAATCACTAAGGACTCGAATCTATCCTCATTGTTACAGAGATGATTTAACTGTGAACCATGATATTCTAAAGCATACTTGTCATTGTGTAGCAGCGATAAGTAGTTATTTCTAACCTAATGAAATGTGTTCCAATACTTGGTATGAAATCATATCTAGTTTTTATGTGACCTGTTTCTCTCTGTTCAAAACTTGTCTCAACGGATAAGTGTTGGGTCTCCTTGGCACCTTTGTACGTGATCCACTGCAAAAGCCATTGGTAGCTTTTATCGCGACAGGGAACTTCCAAAGTGATCATGTAATGTCGCCTGGATTTCGAATAAATTAAATGCTGATTAATCTCCGTCGAACAGGGCAGTAATCGTGATATTACCTGAACAGGATCATGCCTGTTTGCATTCCCTTTCGTAAAAGAGCTGCTCCGGCACCTAACCCGAACAACCCGAAACCAGCTCCGAAATATGGATTGTCCGACAAAGTTTGCACGTAATCTATTATAGTCATGATGCAACTGTTTTTTCCTTACGAATAGGATTAACAATAAATACGTCTGATCGGTTGCGTTCGTTGCACAAGTGCGAACTTTAACTATTTCGCATAGTGCGTGCCACTTCTCGTTCGTCTTACGCTTTAAGCTAGTAGTAAATGGGTAGCGCGTAGCGTAGCTGAAAACGATATTAGCGTTTGTTAGCGTTCTCCTTCAGTCTTTAGAAATCTAACTAAATAAACGATGTAAAAGAATGCTGTTCCAATAATTTTTAGTATATATAATTCAATGCGTTGTCGGCGATCAGCCGGAGTTCGTGAGAAACTGATTAGACTGGTTTTTGGTTTGTGCGCGTAAAATAATCGTACTACGTAAAGACGTGTCGAATTGTTTCTTCACCAGTCCGGTATTTACCAGCACGTGTTCTGCATGGATTGGCTAGCATCATTATTCGATTCTTTACAGATAATACGTGTACCATTGGAAATTTAAAGGTATGTATATGTACATTTTCCAAAGAAGAAAAGAACCTTATTCATCTAGGACGTCAATATTGAAAGTAACAACTATATGCGCTATTGCCATCGTCGAGTTTCCTTGTCTTTTTGTTGATTTCATGTTGTCTCGCGTGCTTCACTAATAACTAATAACGTTACTATAATCGGCGATGGGATAAAATTCCCGATTGTTATTACAAACGGTGAAATTGCGGTGAAATAACAGAAGCGCGTTGCAGCAACAATGAATTTTCACCTATGATAATCAGAGTTTGGTCCGTGCAGCAAATGAGAATTTTTTACCCCTCTAATATCAAAGCATATTTCTCGATATCGTCGAACTCCCGGCTGTCTTATCTTCGATCTTGACTGATCCGATCTGAAGTCTCGGTATCGTTCACAGATGCGGTTGACACTATTTTTTAATTGTTTAATACTATGCGCGATACACGTTAAAGCAGACAAACGGGTGAATAAATATGTGACTACACTGATTGATGCAAAATGGAAAGAGACACCCTTGGCTTTTGAAGCTGCGGAATATCTGAACGATGAGAATCCAAGCTACTTTTGGAAATTCATAGACGCCTTCGCCAATTACGATTTGAGGAGTGGTAACTATCGTTTAACTTAATCGTTGTTGAAGTCGAGGCAACGTCATTCCAGGATTCTCTTTTTCAGCCACAGAGAAGGACAACTATGACGCTGCCGTTGAGTTTGCACAAAAATTCTTATCTCCCTCGGAGATAGCATTAATGAAACTAGGATTGTCTTTACGGATCTACTCGGCAAGGGTTGAAATGTTCATCCAGATGGCAGAGAATAAAAACATTTCCCTCCTCGATTGTTACAATGTAGCAGACGTCGGGGGAAGATTTACCTGTTCTTTAGAAGAACTAGAAGAGCTAGCCAGTCAAGTAAATAACGAATTTATATTATAAGCTCAAATCGCCGTGACTTATGCATATTTCATTTATTTTGTAGGATACTTGGTTCAATCCACACACTTATAGTGTTGATCATCGTTATCATGTTTCTCAACAATCAGAAAAGATCATTATACTTTATGGTCAGATTGGTACACCGAAATTTTCCGAGTTCCATGAGAAATTGAAAAATCTTGCAGAGACCAAAGGAATTAATTACATTCTAAGACATTATTTAAAGGTATTTACAAAAGTGGTCAATCAATTAATAGTAGGAAGTTGTATCATCTTTCTTTATATTACAGGAGAGATCAGATAGGAATGTACGTTTGGCAGGATACGGTGTAGAATTACAGATGAAGTCTACGGAATATAAGGCGACGGATGATTCGGACATAAAAGACAATTCAGGAAAAGATTCCGAGACTGGGAACGATAACGTGGAAGAAATAGATGGAATCAATTTTTTAACATTAAAGTAGGGTGGTTATATTCCTAACATATAGGAAATAAGAGGATTTGTCAGTTTTATTTCCTGTTAGCACGATGTAACTTATTTGTTTTAGAAATTTGTATCCTGATAAGCAAACGGAGTTAGATAAACTGCAGACTCACTTGCTGGAAACTAGTCATGAAATCGGTGCGTTGAAAGTATGGCAATTTCAAGAGTTGAGTCATCAAGCAGCTGAGAGGATAATGAACTCTCCCGTGAACGAGGCTATCAACGTCCTGACGGATATCTCGCAAAATTTCCCGATGCAGGTAAACATTTATTTACGATACGGATAAACTGTTTTAATAACTGATTTTCGGGTTGTGTAAAGGCGAAGTCTTTGATTAGAACGAAAGTAAGTAGCGAAATGAAGAAGGAGATGAAGCTCAATCAAGCGCTGTTCTTCACGACTTTGAACATTCAACCCACGGACACCGCACTTTTTATTAACGGATTATTTTTCGACTTGGAAGCAGTAGATGTGCTAAGTCTTTTAGAATCACTAAGAAGCGAATTAAGAGTAATGGAGTCACTTCGTAAGATCGGTACGACGAACGCTACGTGCTAAGAACTTACGTATCACCGATAAAGATTTTAAATACAGATTCCATGCAGGGTTCAGTAACAAGGAGACGAGCATGCTGCTGACTTTAGATCTGTCCAGTAATACGGATAAGCAAGAATTCGCAATAGACATAAGAGATTCGGCTATAATCTGGATAAACGATATCGAACATGATTCAGCTTACTCCAGGTGGTCTCCGTCTTTAACAGAATTGTTGAGACCAACTTTTTCGGGAATGCTCAGGCATATTAGGAGGAACTTATATAATTTGGTTCGTAAATCAATAATATTACAGCGCAACGATACGCATTTACAATAATCTATATAAAAATTGTATACATTTTAACAGGTGCTAATTATCGATCCTTTAAGTAGCGAATCTACACCGTTGATAACTTTAGCGCAATCACTGTATCTACACTCTGTGCCATTAAGAGTTGGCTTCGTTTTCGTTACAAATTACGATACTTCTACAACCGGATTAACTGATGCCAGCGTCGCGGTTAATAACGCGTACCATTACTTCGCCGAAGCTAAAGGATCGGCTCACGCTTTGCAATTTTTGATAGACGTAAGACTTCACTGTATTCGATCACTGATGAAAGTAGTTTCGATAGACTTCGCTGATGCTCAATATCTTTGCAGCTGAGTAATTACATTGGTCCCGACGGAGCAGACGTAGAAGATGTAAAGAAAGCCATAAGAGCGCAAGATTCGTCGGCTAACGTAAACTATATTCTCGGTGAGGAATCCGAATACGACGTAGGCCGTCATTTAGCTAGCGATTTTGTGAAGCGGTCTGGTTTTAAGAAGTTCCCACAAGCTTTATTGAACGGTGTACCCTTATCTTCCGATCAATTGACCGTCGATTCGTTTGAGGAAGCTGTTCTCTCTACGATCATGTCTCAAACGCCTGCACTTCAAAAGGCTGTGTACCGAGGAGAAATAACCGAGGGAGACGACGTGCTCGATTACATCATGAGCCAGCCGAACGTGATGCCACGGTACGAGAGTTTAAGTCATTTCTTCGTTTTCCGTTATTTTAATGAAAACGTCGCGTCGTAGATTGAATGAACGAATATTGAAACCGGAGAGACACGCGTGGTTAAACCTGATCGGAACTGTGCCGAAGGACGAGGAGGACTATACCAGATGGAATCCTCAAGATTTATCGACTTGGTTAATGAACAGGATGCGTTATATATATGTATCACGTCGCACGACTGTTCATCATTTATTCACGTTTTGGGTCGTGACAAATTTGAACGATCCGAAAGGGAGGAAGTTGTTACGCGAGGCGCTGGAGTACGTCGAATCGAACGCAGACGTTCGAGTGAGTGTAATCGTTAATCCGATCGGTGACACGAACGACGTTGATAATGCGAACGATGTTAATCAACTAGTATTGGCTGCGCTTAGTGGCCTTCCGGTAGAAAAGGCTTTGCGCTTTGTTCGAAATATAATTACAGAGGAAGTTGCCGGTGTTATAACTAGCGGTAAATTTGACGTAGAGGAGGAGGCAATAAAGGAAAAGTTAAAAGAACAATCCAACGAATTGGTTGTGCATCGCCATTATGTTAAATCTGTACTGAAACTAGAGAAAGGAGTCCGAGCGATTGTGTGTAATGGACGATTAATCGGTCCTTTAGACGAGGACGAAGAGTTTACGAGCGATGACTTTTCTCTGCTGGAAAGATTCAGTCAGAGTACTTACGATGATAAGCTGTTTAAAAAATTGATAAAGGGACAATTACTAGAGGATGACGACGATTACGAGAGGAACGAAATCACGGATGACATGATAATGAAAATTGTGTCCTTGTTAGCATCGCATCCTCAAACGCGGAGCCGATTCAACGTGCCTTTCCACGGTGACGAGTACAGCGCTGTAAAAATTGCAGCCACGAACCCCGATGAAGTAGCGTTCAATTTAATCGCCATCGTCGACCCAGTTTCTCGCGGCGCTCAAAAACTAGGGCCGATCTTGAAGACGCTTCAACACTCGTTCAATTGCAACGTTAAAGTCTACTTGAATTGCGTGGACAAGAACAGCGACATGCCGTTGAAAAGGTATTATTACTGGTATGATTTGTTTCCACATGCATTGCATTCATATCTCGTTATTCCAGTTTCTATCGCTACGTGTTTGAACCCGAATTACAATTCTCCTCTGATGGTCGTCTTAACGGGGCTATGGCGAAATTCACCAAGTTGCCTACCTCGTCTCTTTTGACGCAGTACATACACGCGCCTGAAAACTGGTTGGTGGAAGTAGTTCGAAGCGTTTACGATCTGGACAACATCAAGTTGGATAACGTAGCGATGGGAGTACACAGGTGAATGGACACATTCTTAATTATAGTCAATTGAAACATCGTGCTATGTTATTAACTAAATTATATAGTCGTAATCATGATACAAGTAGACACAATTTGTGCAATTTTGTATTACAGTGAATTCGAATTGGAACATTTACTCCTCGAGGGACATTGTTTCGAAGCGATAATGGGGAACCCTCCACGTGGATTACAGTTCACGCTGGGAACAGAAAAGCGACCAGTAATGGTTGACACAATAGTTATGGCGAATCTGGGATATTTCCAATTAAAGGCGAACCCAGGAGAATGGGTGCTACGTCTTCGGCAAGGACGGTCCTCGGAAATCTACGACTTTACTACTGTCAACGGTCAAGACGTTTTACAACACGGGAACGACGTAAAAGTTGTAATAAGCTCGCTCAGAAGTCATGTGCTGAAAGTAAAGGTATCCAAGAAACCGGACAAAGTCGGAGTGGATCTTTTGTCGGAAGACGACAAAAGCTCTGGCTTATGGAACTCTATTTCTAGGTGAGTAAAGTGTCCTGTTCGCTTTCCGATCAGCCGCGTGTCGACTATTTCAGATAACTCTAAGAGATCGATGATCTTTCAACTTTAATTTCTATTTGTTCTCTTGTTTTAGCTTTTCCAAATTTTGGTAAGCTTCCCATAATTATTTCCTAACGATCTCTTCCGTAATATATACAGCCATTATTTCGTCGACAGTCGCAAAAAAGCTAATACGACGTTCTTCGCGTTCTACTTCCCTGTTTGCTAAAATTATGTTACTCTTTTCGAAACTAGGACGTTTGCGACAGCGGACGATAGCGAAGATCAGGATGACAAGTTAAACATCTTCTCACTAGCCTCTGGCCACTTGTACGAAAGGTTCCTGAAAATTATGATGTTGAGCGTCATAAAGCATACTAAGAGTCCTGTTAAATTCTGGTTTCTAAAGAATTATCTCTCGCCAACGGTGAAAGTAAATATCGCTAGTACATCAAATTGTATGGCATAATGATTAACGACCAACTTTCGCTAGGACTTTCTGCCCCACATGGCGAAAGAATATGGTTTCGAATATGAACTTGTTCAATACAAATGGCCTCGTTGGCTGCACCAACAGACAGAGAAACAGAGAACCATATGGGGATATAAAATACTGTTCCTGGATGTACTCTTTCCGTTGAGCGTTAAAAAGATAATATTCGTAGACGCCGATCAGGTATAAAGCACAGGCAATCGTCGTGCTTATAAAAATTGTTATCATTACCATCGTTCTTATTAATAGGTTGTGAGAGCAGATTTGAAAGAATTAGCAACGATGGATCTCGGTGGTGCACCGTATGCGTACACTCCATTCTGCGATAGTAGGAAAGAGATGGATGGATTCCGATTTTGGAAACAGGGTTACTGGCGAAATCACTTGCAGGGTCGTTCCTATCACATCAGCGCTCTGTACGTCGTAGATTTGAAACGATTCCGGCGGATCGCGGCCGGAGATAGATTGAGAGGACAGTATCAAGCGCTGAGTCAAGATCCGAACAGTTTATCTAATCTCGACCAAGTCCGTAGCCTAAATAACATCGATTGAACGATGTATCCTGAATACAAGTAACCAAGTATCATTTCAGGATCTTCCTAATAACATGATTCACCAAGTAGCTATCAAAACGTTACCACAGGAGTGGCTATGGTGCGAAACTTGGTGCGACGATGCTTCGAAGAAGTTCGCTAAAACTATAGACTTGGTAAATACCATTATTTTTAATAGATTTGTGACGTACTAGAATCAAGTACAATGTTCAATCATTTTGTCACAGTGTAACAATCCGATGACTAAAGAAGCTAAACTACAAGCAGCCATGCGCATTCTACCGGAGTGGGTAGGGTACGACGAGGAAATAAAAACGTTGCAACAGAAGATAGAAAACGAAAATAGGCAGACGGAGAAGGAAGAGAACGGTAGGCATATTAGCAGTAAAGAAATCTCCCGATTTCTGTACACATCAGGGTTTCTACTCGGTGGCTTATCTTTTTGTAGTTTTGAGATAACATAAAATTATAAAAATGTACGCCAGCAAGTAAAGATTGAATATCTTTTAGATACATTCGAAGACATGGAAGATTTCTCCAAGCACGAAGAATTGTAGAAAGTAGGAGTCAGAAGGGAATTAAAAATTCCCTTCATTTTTCGATGTTCAACACTTCGTTCCAACGAGGATTTTCTTAAATGAGAAAGAAGAAACACCTCGTCGTCACACACTGAACGCTACTGCGGCTGGTCCTATTTAAGAAGATAAAAAATCGTGATCGTCGCAGTGGTAATCACAAACGAGAAACTATGTTCGTGGCGTTCACGCGATTGTGATTTTCTATTGTATTATCTACCTTATAGTTGTAAGAAATAAACTTGTAACGTTTTTAAACTATTTCTCAATACAAATGCATCATCCCGTCAGCAAGTCCCGCGCATTCATTTGTGCGTGACGTAACGAGAAGGTCCATCGATGGGGGATACGAGATCTAACAAGGAAAGGCCGACATGTTTGGGACACGGATTTTGATGAGTCTTACATATGTCGTAGTGTAGATGTAGTACAACAACATAACTAACTTTAAATACTTCAAAGATAAGAAGTGACAGCAATATAAACTCGTAAATAGAATAAGAGAGGTAGAGTAACTAAAAGCGGACTAATACATAGTATCATAGAGAATAGATATATGTTTTTATTACTGCAATATTAGTATGTTCACGAAGGTGGAGAAAGCGATATTTAGCGAGTGCCGCAAGGCCATTCTAAATTAAGGAATTTAAATTGCATGGTTTAGTTGTTTATTTGCCATCTATTGTAATGTTAAAAAATAAAGTCGAATTAGTAATCTTACTCCTGAAGGTTCGAGTCCTTCACACATTCATCAGGGCTCGAAACGTCAGGAGTAAGATTACTAATTCGACTTTATTTTTGTCACGTACAACATTACAATAGATGGCAAATAAACAACTAAACCATGCAATTTAAATTCCTTAATTTAGAATGGCCTTGCGGCACTCGCTAAATATCGCTTTCTCCACCTTCGTGAACATACTAATATTGCAGTAATAAAAACATATATCTATTCTCTATGATACTATGTATTAGTCCGCTTTTAGTTACTCTACCTCTCTTATTCTATTTACGAGTTTATATTGCTGTCACTTCTTATCTTTGAAGTATTTAAAGTTAGTTATGTTGTTGTACTACATCTACACTACGACATATGTAAGACTCATCAAAATCCGTGTCCCAAACATGTCGATCTTTCCTTGTTAGATCAAGAGCAATTGGAAATTCATAGTAACAGGTCTTATTTCGCTACTAATGACATCTTTCGTCTGTAGAGACACGCGACGATTACGATAGACCGGTTGCGAGCGCGATCCGAGATATCTCGCCGTTTATCCCGCTTAACGTTTCTGTGTATATTATCCGGTGAAAACGAAAGAACGGCCTATCATTCTCTGTAAGAAAGAACTCGCGTTTTGTCGCAAACAAGAATGGACGAAACCACACGAGATAATCTTATATCGTACGTAAATTCCACTTCTCTTCTCAACTTATCCGACGGCAGACAGCGGATCGTGTGTATACCTTCGTGCGATTATATTGTTTACGATTTCTAACGATGATTTGCTGCTAGTATGTCGAATGAACGCGTTCGGAAGCTTCCAAGTCGTCTTGCGTAAGTCTATTCCTTTATCGATGATTAATCGATACTTTTTTTTCCCTTTGTGTGACGTTCAATGTTAAGAGTAATCTTAATTCTTATACGTAACAACATCGGAAAAGCATGGATTGTGTCAATCGAAGCGATGATTCGCTTTTGGCTAAGAGCTCGTCACGATTACGACAAAGTCGAACAGTGGGTGACAAAAAAAGATTAAACGCGCTGCTCGTTACGGTCGAGCGAGATCGTCTTGATCTCACATCATGCCTCACTTTTCCTTCGTTATATCATCAAAGTAATTATTTTCTATCGTAAAGATAAACATTGCCACGGAATACTTCGTAATCTGGTAAATCATATGTATATGCTCGGTGCATTTTGAATCGAGCGCAACAGATATCATTTTCGTCCGCGTTTGAACGATTCGAATCGGAAAACGATTCTCGATTCTCGAAGATCAGCGGCAAAGCGCACACGCGCTTGTTTACCAACGACCGGGGATAATTTTAAATAAGTATATATAATATCATTCGTTCTAGCCCTACCGGCTCAATAATAGGAGTAATAGTTTATACACCTTGAAAAATTTATCGTTCATTCCTCCGTACCCTTGCACAATAACGAAACATTCCACTCTTCATTATTCATCGTCGTCACATTCCTGAAAAACCATTTATTTTTATTAAACTATAAATGAACTAAACTAAGGCAACGTAAGACAAATGTGAAATTAACTAACAAAACTAAACATTAAATGAATACGAAGTAAACCTTTCTTTACTATATAATTACGTTTTAACTTACTTTTTTTACTTTATTAAGGAATTTAAATTGCATGGTTTAGTTGTTTATTTGCCATCTATTGTAATGTTAAAAAATAAAGTCGAATTAGTAATCTTACTCCTGAAGGTTCGAGTCCTTCACACATTCATCAGGGCTCGAAACGTCAGGAGTAAGATTACTAATTCGACTTTATTTTTGTCACGTACAACATTACAATAGATGGCAAATAAACAACTAAACCATGCAATTTAAATTCCTTAATTTAGAATGGCCTTGCGGCACTCGCTAAATATCGCTTTCTCCACCTTCGTGAACATACTAATATTGCAGTAATAAAAACATATATCTATTCTCTATGATACTATGTATTAGTCCGCTTTTAGTTACTCTACCTCTCTTATTCTATTTACGAGTTTATATTGCTGTCACTTCTTATCTTTGAAGTATTTAAAGTTAGTTATGTTGTTGTACTACATCTACACTACGACATATGTAAGACTCATCAAAATCCGTGTCCCAAACATGTCGATCTTTCCTTGTTAGATCAAGAGCAATTGGAAATTCATAGTAACAGGTCTTATTTCGCTACTAATGACATCTTTCGTCTGTAGAGACACGCGACGATTACGATAGACCGGTTGCGAGCGCGATCCGAGATATCTCGCCGTTTATCCCGCTTAACGTTTCTGTGTATATTATCCGGTGAAAACGAAAGAACGGCCTATCATTCTCTGTAAGAAAGAACTCGCGTTTTGTCGCAAACAAGAATGGACGAAACCACACGAGATAATCTTATATCGTACGTAAATTCCACTTCTCTTCTCAACTTATCCGACGGCAGACAGCGGATCGTGTGTATACCTTCGTGCGATTATATTGTTTACGATTTCTAACGATGATTTGCTGCTAGTATGTCGAATGAACGCGTTCGGAAGCTTCCAAGTCGTCTTGCGTAAGTCTATTCCTTTATCGATGATTAATCGATACTTTTTTTTCCCTTTGTGTGACGTTCAATGTTAAGAGTAATCTTAATTCTTATACGTAACAACATCGGAAAAGCATGGATTGTGTCAATCGAAGCGATGATTCGCTTTTGGCTAAGAGCTCGTCACGATTACGACAAAGTCGAACAGTGGGTGACAAAAAAAGATTAAACGCGCTGCTCGTTACGGTCGAGCGAGATCGTCTTGATCTCACATCATGCCTCACTTTTCCTTCGTTATATCATCAAAGTAATTATTTTCTATCGTAAAGATAAACATTGCCACGGAATACTTCGTAATCTGGTAAATCATATGTATATGCTCGGTGCATTTTGAATCGAGCGCAACAGATATCATTTTCGTCCGCGTTTGAACGATTCGAATCGGAAAACGATTCTCGATTCTCGAAGATCAGCGGCAAAGCGCACACGCGCTTGTTTACCAACGACCGGGGATAATTTTAAATAAGTATATATAATATCATTCGTTCTAGCCCTACCGGCTCAATAATAGGAGTAATAGTTTATACACCTTGAAAAATTTATCGTTCATTCCTCCGTACCCTTGCACAATAACGAAACATTCCACTCTTCATTATTCATCGTCGTCACATTCCTGAAAAACCATTTATTTTTATTAAACTATAAATGAACTAAACTAAGGCAACGTAAGACAAATGTGAAATTAACTAACAAAACTAAACATTAAATGAATACGAAGTAAACCTTTCTTTACTATATAATTACGTTTTAACTTACTTTTTTTACTTTTTATTTACCACTTTTTTATCCTGATTTATCTTACTATTAACAATTACCCTTACTAAACTATTTTTATTATATGAAACGTGTATACTACCTTTCTATCTTTAACATCTTCTCTTTTAAATTCACTTTTACATATTTCCACTTGTTATTCACTCATATACCCTCTCATAGGACGTGCTCGTCCTACAACGACAAGTACAAATTATAAATAAACATTGATAATGACGAAAATGGAAGAAATAAAATTTCCTGGATAACGAAAGAAAGAAAAAGAGAATCGCTCGAATGTACTTTAAAATAATGAAATTAATAAACGCGTTTAAGCCACGTGAGTGCGGGTGATGATCGTGAGTCATGATCGTTCATTAAAAGAATCGTGGTGACAATCGACAGGAACAGGAAAGCGAGATACATCGGGTTGGAAGGCTATCTCGCTGGACGAAGACGGAGTGAGTGACGAACAAGCAGATAGGAAGTTTGAAAAGCAGATACAGATAGAGGAAACGTGTGAGTGGGGGGAATCATCGGTTGCGGTAGGAACGGTGGAGCGAGGGAAATTAAATCGGTAGAGAGCGATCTTGGCTTGGGGAACAAGCAACAAGTGGGATAAAGAAAACTGGAGAGGGGAGCAGAGGAGATAGGGGGAAGAATCGGAGAGGAGAAACTCATCGAACCGAGCTATCTGGTAGTTAAAACAAACGGATTAGACTGAACAGAGTGTCTCATACTGAAAGGAGGCATGAAGTGGAAGACGGCTTTCGTTATTTATGTAACCAGTGACGTGCCGACAGTTCGTCCAAGTCTTTCCGATCGGTCGAAGACTTAATACAAACCGGACCGGGATCGCTCCATTTCAGCTGGCGCTCCACCTCCGCGTCGAGCTCCCTTCTCCCCGATTCGTCTCGTCACGCGTTGCCAAGTCCTGCACCGCCGCATCGCGTCGCCGCGTTTTCGTCTACCTACCTTTCGCTTTTCTTTCCCATATTTTCGATCGATCCACCGCACGGTGAATCGACCGTTCCGCATCGCGATCGGCGCCCGTTGTTCACCGTAAGCGCACGCTCGCACGCAACCGCCTCACACTCACACAAACACGCAACGCGTACCACACGAGGATCATGGACGAGAGGATCAAGCTGTGAGTTCAAAAATCCTTCCGGATTCAATCGGATCGTCTCGGTACAGATCGGATCGGCCTTGCCCTACTTCCTCCTCTTACCGTCCAATATTTAAATCCTCTGCGCCGCACCACACTTCCTCGAATTCAATATCCTTGCATCGAGGGGACACGTTTCGTTCGAGAAACCAAGCATCGCGTATCACAACAATCTATAAGTTTCCCAATGAATGCTTTGAATTCGATCCGAGTCCTCTTGTCAAAATACCCCTCCTTCGCTATGAGTTAAAGCTTACGACTCTTCTCTGTACCGCTGTCTTTGCTTCATCATTTCTTGTAACTAAAATATACACTTATTAGTATATTTGATTCAAAGTTTATTCGTAATTCAGTGTGTATAAAAAGAAATGATTATCGAATGATGAGCTTCTGCACGTGGTTAACCGTGATTATCTCGTGGTTACCTTCGTTTATGGTGTTCGGTTTCCAATCACGATGATGTACTTGCATACCTCAGCTCAACATTCGCTGAACAAACGAGCAACCACGGGAACACATTCATAGACGCAACGATAACGAATAAAGTACGCGTTATCCTTTATTCAGCTTGTTCCGCTTTACAATTCCACCTTGAATATGAATTGTAAAATAAAATCGTCCTTCCGTTTGCCGCATCTCTTCCATTGAAATAATAACGTGTGTATTGGAAAACGAAGGGACGATCCTGGAAACCGGATACGATTCGTCCGGTACTGAGTTTTGCACACGGCATTAAAACGGTTGCCTGAAGGCGACTATTTTTACGGATAAGAATCTAACGAATACGCATTTGCACACGGCATCCTCGTCGGTATCTTATTGTCAGATAACAGGTTACGTGTGACGCGATAACGATCGTTAGGAGAAGCATGTATGATCTCTCCTATACGGCGTGTGCCGCTTAACTGAGTGAGAACACATCGATAAATATGAGAGAAAAAGTGTTTTTCGATACTTTCAAAGAAGATCTGTTTGTCAGAATCTAGAAAACCGATTAGCCGATTATGCCACTGGGGAAAACCGGTCGAACTTTTTTCGGTATCTAATAAAAATAATGATACTTCAAAAGAAGCGGGAAACTGACTCTAACTCATCTACAATGCAAACAGAACAGCTCCAGCATTGCTGGATCCTTCCGTGACATATACTACTATGTAATTTTTACCGCTCGGTACGCTACAACTTTTGTCTGTGAATAATTTCTTTCTATCATTTTCAAGATATTCGACTGTTCTCACTTAAACCGGACACACTGTATAACCAGAAGTCTTCGCGTCACGTTATCATTAACTGATGATCCTCTTTTCTACCCAATCCGTTTATTGTCTTATCTGTCTCGGTTTGTATTCGAATTGTAGCGACAAAACAGTTACGTATTACGATTACAATCAGGGATAATCATTCCGTGATAACGTGAATATAAAATGAATCTGGTTGGAAGAATGTAACCGTAATCGAAAGAAAACAGTCTAGTCGTAAACTCGTGTCTCGTGTTTCCAAACATCGTCAAGCGCAAGATGTACGTGCGATATATTCGGAATGATCAATGATACTGTGCTTTTGTTAATTGTCTTCTTTGCATTCTTCCTTTATCTCCGTAACCGAGCACGAGGATGCCTGCTCGTTAAATGCAGACGTATTATGAACTCACATACTAATTAGTTCCGCTGACAATAAGTATCGTTAATTATTAGCGATATTTCTACAACTGGATCAATTTTTTTAAATAACTCTACTGCTATCACGTGGTCTGAGAAAACAGATGGCCGATAACGATTTGGAAAATCGTGAGATTGTGAAGAAGAATCTGGTGTGCGCGACGATTCTCCCGTACTCGGATTCGGAGTACGTCTCGTTGGCTATATTCTTTTGTTGATTTCAATCACTTGTAACGATTAATCGCAGCTAAGGCAAATTGAAATTACTTATCCACTTTGGATATGCATCCGCAGTGAGAAAATGTTTTCAAGTGGCTAATAAACGAAACAGGATTCTGCTCGATTATCTGGGATGCACATTTAAAATGGCAAGATTTGCCCTTAGACGGAACCATAAAAGTCCGAGGTCAATCGATCTTTTTGTTCTTTGTCTAGATTCAAAGACAAGGCGGTGTACGGATATGGGACGAGCATCCCACCGAATAACAATGAGACCGACGAGAGCGAGGCGTCATCGAAGAAAGTGATCTTTTGCGTCCACGGGAAACTATCCGGGTGCTGCACAGTAGTAAAAAGTAGCAACTCTCCGATTAGCGAAAACAGCACTACCACTACTACGTCCACCACCACCATCGTCGATTTACAAAATAATTCTACCAGTAAGAATGAAAATTATGTATCAAACATTTTTTATTTGAGATTGGAAGAAAATATTTGAGCTTCATAAGTGCAACAGTTGCACTGTTTTTTTTAAATAGAAACTTCTCTATTTGTCTCACAAATAGTTTCCTTATATGATATGAATCAATAATACTTGCTCGTTTTTGTCTCTGTTGCAGCTGCACCAGAAGATCATTGTCACAGAGAGAGAAACGAGGAGATCGATAAAAAGGCAAGAAGGAAATTACTGCTTGCTAGTACGCTATGCGTAATTTTTATGATAGCAGAAATCGTAGGTAATACACCATGCACCGAGCGATCCACGTGCGTTTGGGAAGACCAACAGATACTTGTACGGCCGATTGCTTCCGAATGAAACGATGGATTTCTCGCTTTCTTTTCTAGGCGGAGTGCTTTCAAACAGTTTGGCGATCGCGACGGACGCCGCGCATTTGTTAACCGACTTCGCCTCGTTCATGATCTCCCTGTTCTCGATATGGGTCGCGAGTCGACCAGCCACGAGGAAAATGCCCTTCGGCTGGTATCGAGCGGAAGTGTGTATCATTTTCAGAGAAGCTTCATACTTTAAATCGAGCATACTATGAATTTTTATTAAAAAGTTGGAAGATCGGCTTTCATCAAAATTTAGTTGACTAATGTGTATTATAAATAAGTATTAATTGCCGCGGACAGGTAATAGGGGCACTGACGTCGGTTCTCTTAATCTGGGTAGTTACGGGAATCCTCTTTTATCTGGCGGTCGAACGAGTGATTCATGAAGATTTCGAGCTGGATGTCACCGTGATGCTAATCACCTCCGCCGTGGGCGTCGCAATAAATCTAATGTTAGTAACGCGCTACGTTGATCTCAGATCATCGATCGCTTACAATTGACAGGGTGAGTCGATCTCGTTGAACTTAAATAGAATCGACCCAACTTTGCTTTTCCAGAATGGGTTTATCGCTGCATCAGCACAGCCATAGCCATGGACACGGCCACGGACACGAACACGAATCACATAAATCTAGTAGAAACCCAGAGAATCCAATACTCGATGAGGAAGTTGATAGAACGAATATCAACGTCCGCGCCGCTTTTATCCATGTTTTAGGCGATTTTATTCAAAGCGTAGGGGTACTCATTGCGGCGTTAGTCATTTATTTTAAGGTACGTGCGCGATACGCGTCAAGTGTGTCTGCATATTTAAAATTAAACTTTAATAACGATTGCAGCCGGATTGGAAAATAGTCGATCCGATTTGCACCTTCCTCTTCTCGCTGTTGGTCATATTGACCACGGTCGCGATAATCAAGGACGTTATGAACGTTTTAATGGAAGGGATACCAAAAGGATTTGAGTATTCCCAAGTGGAGAGCACGTTCATGCAGATCGAAGGTGTGGTCAAAGTTCACAACCTCCGCATCTGGGCGCTTTCGTTGGACAAAACAGCGTTGTCCGCGCATCTCGCAATTAGTAAGCGTTCAATTACTCTTCCCTATTAGGCGATTCATCGCGTAATCTTACATTTGTTACTGTTTAACGCAGAACCGGGTGCGAGTCCTCACGATATATTACGCACTGCCACCAGAAATATTCACGATAAGTATAAGTTTTTCGAAATGACGCTTCAAATAGAGGAATTCGACGAGCGGATGGAGAACTGTAAACAATGCAAAGCGCTGTCCCAGTAATTGCACAACTTTTGCGTGCATATCCAGCGTTTGCAGGGGCACGATTAAATGAAATCGATCAACGACTCAAAAGTCAAATCGGTTTGGCAACGATTAAATGACTCTTGCAGAATTCGAGTATCGAACTATTCCAAGAGTATGATCTCCAGAATAAAACTGACCGAAAACAAAGTTCATCGATACGGTATCTCAACCTCGCATATATTTATATAATGTCTGTCAATGAATCAGCTGCTCTTTAGCAAAAAAACAAGTTGACTCATCGAGGCTAACATTCTTTACGATTGTTATTTATTTTTAAGCGATTTACTTGAAATTGCGTAAAATCGAAATGCGATTTATCGTGTACTTAAACTATGCGTTCGAACTGTAAACCAAAGCACGATCGTATTAACGCATGAAAATAAATTACGAAACAAAAGAGGAAGGATCAATAATTCGAATATTTCTATTTTCCTAAATCCAAAAGTGTAACAACATTGAACGCAATTTAGCAGTCTAATATTAAAAGCTACGCATAAATATCGAACATTGGATTCATGTGTTATTTATTTATCTATCCTACATAAATGTATTAATTCAATATTTAAAAAATGCAAATTTACCTCATTTTATAACATTCTCACTGCTAAAGAAAGATGACTGCCTACCTGTTACGGACCAGCATCCCGACAGTCATGCACTCGTCCTCGATGAAGTGAAGACTGGGGTAAAGCGAACGCATATGTAAAACGACTGTGTAAAAATGAAAATCTAAGAACGTAGCAAACGTGCAGTTTCAAAAGATTGCAAAGAAAACTCGTATAAGTACAAACAATGTATGCCAGACATGACCAACAGGTAGTTGAGCAAGTACGCATTTGTTAATCAGAATTAATGGCGAGAGTCTCGAAATAATGGTGTAAGAACATTATCTGGAACACTTACGTGAAGTAATAAATACGTCGTGACACTTAGATCGACTGAAATCACGAGAGTACAAGGGCTTCTTGGTTAAAATCAAACACCGGTATGTTGCGCGCGAAGGGTGAATGGCGACGCGTAACGTAACGCTAGGTAAGAAGGCAAGATGGCTGCCACAGGTAGCTGGCGTTGCCTAGCAACCGCGTTCGGCGGTTGTTAGGTTAGGTATAAAGCGGAGCGATTGCGCTTACGGCTGAAATTAAAAATTATCTCTTACAGCACTCTCGGCTCTACAATTCTTTATCATGTTCTTTGCAGAAAAAAATATGTAGCAGGATAGGAGTGGAGAATCGGCATTGTCATCATAACACTCAGCTGCTGTGCCATTTGAATTTAACGCTTGAGGAGCAATAGAGAAAGACCAATGTCCTCCTTCTCTCTGTATACAGACGAAGTTCTGAGAGTGTACACACAGCCCACGGCTCGTGTAAGATCGTGGTGTGATCTTGGTTATAACCTTCATAGAAAATCTAACTTTTCTAGAAAATGGGTTCAGAATTTGAAGAATTATCAAATGACGCAGATATCATTTCGAAAATTCAACAATTTCGAGAGGCGACGATAAGGATAGACGATACAATTAAACTTGCTCTAAATCCAGCAACGTACGAGACACTTTCGAACACAGATAAAGTCGAATACAATCTACTGTTATCTTATTGTTTGAACAGTATGTTTTGGATGTATTTACGTGCGGAAGGTAATGTTTTATTTTTCAAAAATTGAACTAATCATTGTGCGACTTTTAGTTTATAATAATTTAATCAATCATAGGAACTGATCCAGCAAAACACCGTATAAGGTCGGAAAATGAACGTTTAAAGAAGTCTATGTTACGAGCAAAACAAATAAACGACAGGAAGACTCTAATGCCGCGTATAAATAAAGATGCGGCCCAGAGATTTGTTAGAAATGGATTATGGGAAATAAAGAAAAAAGACAAGTAATATTAAAAAAATTGAATATCCGAATGTAAATAGATGGACATATAAACCGTACATAATATTCAATTTTATATCATACTGAATTTATT
>NW_017136308.1:987136-989280 GCF_001652005.2 Ceratina calcarata | reverse complement strand
AATGTCTGTGTAAACGAAATGAGTTAAGAGTAATAGAGCAGAAAGGGATTAAATTATTTAAAAATAAAGAATTTCAGATTCTTACAGATGTAAAAGATTCTAACAATAAGATTGCCACTGACTTGTTTGATGTAAATAAACGCAACACTAAAGGAAATTCATTGGCATAAGAGAAAATTGAAGATATCAAAGAATATCAAAAACAAGTCATCTCGTAATTAATGAGGGCGTTGAAAACTAAGGTCAACTACTTATACATAAAGAATGACGGTCAACTGTGTACAAAACGCAATGTAGAGCCAATATTCGCATTAATAATGCACTTTCGTTGTCGTACATTTCCATAAGTAATGCAAAAGTAAAAACATATATAAAGATATTGAAAATACTTTGTATGATTAAAACTTCACGAATCTTGCTTTTAGAGAACTTTATGATCGTTAATCGCATTAATTTATTACCTGCGGACAATATTTAATCACATTCGGTAATAAATCGGACAACTTGTCTGCGTTGGATTTTAGGACCTGATATGGATTTGATTCTTCCGCAATCGATCGATCGGCAACGATCATTACTATTTTTGCCCCTCCGAGAGTATGCTCGAGACTTTTGTCGGGATAATTACACGTGCTCACTTTGCACCTTGTGTCAATATAATTTAAATCCAGTGCGAGACCATAAGTACATTTATTATCGAAGATTGCCAATTCGTCGATCAGAGATGATTGTTTTAGAAATAACGAGAGACAAGTTCCTACAGCGTAACACTACTAATTATCATTATAAAACGTGGCAAAATAAACTGACCGTAACCTAGAGTAATTACCCGTCTTGCTAGCAGCCCCCAGAATAGCTATTTTCATGGACTTGGAAGAGAAGGAATTAGTTTGTATTCTAAAAATTTTACTAGCATTTCTCTTAATCGAGAAGCGAGAAAATCTCCCGTATAAGATACGTGATGTCAAATTTCGAGATCTACGAAATATATTTGATGAAAACATATTGTTAGATTGTCACTACATTTTACAAAAGAACCCAAAATATTAAACAAGATAAAGTTCTTATTTATTTGTAAATAAGTGTCTACTTCGTGCCATACAAAATAATCGTAATGCCCTCTTTTGTACTCGTCACAAATACATTTCGGACGATAGAAAATCATTCTCACAATAATAATAATTTATGTTAATTTTAACCATATTCGTATGCACCTTTTTGATAGGTTTATAACCATTTTTTTTTGTCTATTCATCCGGTGATGTATCATCTGGTTTATCATTGTAATAACACATAAGACATGGGATATAATAGTCTTCAACTATACCGCAAGCGGCAAAACGTTCCCTTTCATCCGGGATACCATTTTCCGTAAGGGTTAAATCAAGATGTATGTCCTTCCCTTCGAACTTCCATGTATAAGACATTCCGTTTGCATTATAAATGAGAGCACGTTCTTGAATGCGCCTGATAGAATCTTCTTCGCAAACCTTAGCAAAATCTTTTGTTAACACATCGATCACAAGCTTTTCGTTATTCTAGCGAAATGAAAAATTCTACCATTATAACAACTTGTGTGCCGGTTAGAGTATTTAAAATTCTACATGGTCTTGCGTTTTTGGTTAAGTTTCCCTTTCTATATTTTTCGTCAAGCCACCAAGGGCATTTATTTAACGGACGCCAGGTAGTCGTGGGTACCACGGAGGACGTAACATCCGGTATCGGACCATGAGGACAATACGGTACTAGCACACCCGTAACGGGATGCACGTGATACCTAATATCATTCTTTTCGTGATCAAACCAATGACTTATATCTTTGCCGGCATAAGCTAATATCGGTTTAATCTCTCTCGTATTGGCCCAATCTTTACAAAGCTTCGTTAAATCGTATACTCCGCCAAGATAGGATACCCAACAATCGACCTGTGTATTATGCAGCGCGACTTCCGTCGGTAGAAAGTATTTACCCTCCCCATATGTGTTATCCTTAAAAGTGTTAACAATTTTATCCAATATATTTTCTTTTTGAAAAAATTGATTCACCGATGACATTTTAAATAAACTGATATATATTCGTTTTACTTTTTGGAATACGTCGTAAACGATTTTCATTTGAAAATGTTGTTACGTTATACGTAATA
>NW_017136308.1:969310-986685 GCF_001652005.2 Ceratina calcarata | reverse complement strand
TGACCTACAGACGTGATATCGCTAAATCGCTATACGTAGTCATGCGTCATGCGTAGTACGTGTTACAAAAAGATCGGTCAACCCTTACGAAGGGCAAATGGCAGAACATGAGCACGGCATCGGAACGAACACCAACTGAAGAGTGGGAGGATTCGCGACACGTGACGGCAGACGGCAACTACTGCGGCAGTGGTGGGACTGGGGTCGCTTAGCGGCCTTGGCGGGACGCAGGACGATTGCGCTCATGTCTGAAATTTAAAATTACGTCTCTTTCAGCTTTATAATTCTTTGCAATTTATTATATGTACATTATAACAAGCCAGCAGAGGTACATAATATGCAAAGTAATACAAAATATCGAAAGCAAAGTACCATTCATAATGTTGTTCATTGGAGCAGCCAGCGAAAAATTAGCAGCAATAATATTAGTAATATAAAGAATAATAGGAAAAGATATGAATTTTGTTAATAATGATTTTACATGTGAGCAAGTAAAAAAATTTTTATATTTGCGAATTTACAACTGAAGAAATTATAAATCTTTATTTGATAGTAATTATGTGTATAGTTTGTATAACGAAGCAATTTATATTGAAGCTCATATTTACAGCATCGATAAATTAATTTTCTTTTACTCTAATCAAAACTACATTTCAAATTTGTGATGATACGAGTAATAATCTTCATAATCTTCCATTGATAACATAGAATTTTATTATATGTATGCGATGCGTAATATCTGGTAATACGTTGTATTTTAGGCAAGGTGACGGTCATGGTATTGGTATTCGGATACCCCTACTGCTAGATAACCCGCACAGCAGGGCGAACAAGCTTGCGCTGAAGTATAACAGTGTATAGGTGCGAATCTACAACCACAGCAGTCTCTATCCCTACTTGTCTACCACGTTCCTTACACAGTCTCAAGCTCAAACAGTATGGTCGCTCGGGTCGCTCGTGCAGTTTTCTATGAGTGACAAGTAACGGTTCGCGAATTAAAGAAATAAAACGTCGAATAATGATTAATCATAACTGAAGTCAGACCGAGATCTGTGTAATGATCAAAGATATGGCTGATGATGAGGCCATACAGGCCACTAATGACGACGCGAGTGAATGTAAAAGATACGCGGTTCAACTTGGTTACTGGTCCGATCCATTTATTAACTTTTTCGTAAAACAAACCGGACGAAAAGCACCCGAAATCAATCGTGGCTACTTCGCGAGAGTGAAGGGGATCGAAGTTTTCATTGACAAATTCCTTAAGGTACGTGTTGTTTCTCTTTAATTCTTTTCTCGGCTTCATTGTCGCAACGTTCGAAAATTCGCATAACCTAGAACATAATAGAAAACAATCCGGGATACAGCTGATTTGAGTAGAGAAGGACGTGTGCAATGCCGGAAACCTTGACCTGGCCGAGGCCCTGTCCTAATTTCCAAAGTCCCCCTTTTACCATGGAACACTAAAATAGGTTAATCTCATACAAATATCGGTCTTTTTATTGTTTATCACAATAGCAAACGTCCGACAATACAATTGTTAAATGATGTTCAAATTTTCTTTTTGAAGTTAGCGAACATAAGTGTCTTTATTTGTTTTCTTACTTCAATTGGTGGCAATTTATATGCATTTATGATATTGCTCCTTTACTTAATTATGTTTCAAATTTGTATGAGCATAAAACAAGTTTTAGTTAATCTTTCCCTTAGGTTGATCTTAGTGTTAGTGCATACATGTACATATATACTATGCGTAAAAATGATAATACATATATTTTTAAATAAATTTGTTTACATACTACACATAGATGTGAAATTAATTTATGCCAAATATAGCTGTCTGGTGAAAAAGGCCAAATTATAAACTTGGGTGCTGGATTTGATACACTTTATTGGAGACTCAAGGAAGCAGGAAAGACTCCAATAAATTTTGTAGAACTTGATTTTCCTAGCATCACCGCTAGAAAATGTTATCACATAAAAAAACGCAAGCACTTGATAGACATGTTAAATACAGAAGGTAAATTAATTCATTTCTGTCGAAAACATTATTCACAGACTTCTGTATAAATATTTAGTTTTGTTAATTAATCAATTTTACAGATGGAGAAATTAGGTTTTCAACAACAGATTTGCATGCCGCCAATTATCATTTGGTGGGAACAGATCTGCGGCACATATCTGAACTTATTAATAAATTAACAGAGGCAGAAGTTAATTTTAATCTCCCAACCATGTTCCTTGCAGAATGTGTCTTAGTGTATATAGACACTAGTGCAGTTTCTACGTTGTTAAAATGGCTTGCTGCAAAATTTTCAAATAGTCTTTTTGTTAATTATGAGCAAGTGAACATGAAGGATAAATTTGGTCAAGTTATGTTATCTAATTTACGCAGTCGTGGATGTTTGTTAGCTGGTGTAGAAGATTGTGAATCTTTGGAAACCCAACAGAGACGGTAAGTGCGACATTTTGTCTTCTCTATTTTAATAGTAAATGTTATATCAAACGTGTAATAAAACAATAATATGGTTTTTAGTTTTACGATAAACAATTGGGAAGGTTCTAATGCGTGGACAATGGTAGAAGTCTATGATTCACTGCCTCAAGATGATCGTAGTCGAATCGAGCATATAGAGATGTTGGATGAACGAGAACTTTTAGTCCAGTTGTTGCAACATTATTGTATCTCAGTTGCTTGGAATGGGCAAACATTTAAGAATTTGTCTATAGCACAGGGTTAGATTTCCTAACTCTTGTAAGTTACTCCAGGTACGGATACCATGTCACTAAAAATCTTTAAGCTTGTAAGTACATATGTGGTAACTAATGATGTAAAGTTATTAATAACATGAAAATCAGTTTTAAAGTTCAATTTTCAGTATGGTATAAAACTAATAAATATGTCGGATTATAATAGTATCTTTTCCTCCATTATGTAAGCAAATATTTCGTATGTTTTTGCAGTATTATAGAAAATGAAATAAACAAATGTTTAGTTTCGTTATATTAAACTTGAAGCCAATTTATCCTACTTTCATTGTAATTGTATATTATACATGTCATGATTGTATTATTAAAATAACATTATCGAAAGTTTAAAATCATTTCTTGGGTAATTGGTTAAGAAGTCGTATTTAAATATACAAAGCCAATTTTCATTCGTATTTCAGAATCCACGTGTTCTTCCTGTAAAAATTAAACTTCTACTTAGAATTAATTGTAACATTTAACAAATTCTGTTTTCATACGCCATTTATTACTTCGTACTTGTAAGCTCTCACACATATTTATAAATTTCCTACCAAGCCGTACTTTCGATTAGTATTATATATCGTTAATTAATTAATTATGTATGCAATTTTTTATGAAGGTGATTTATGTAACATAATAACGTGCAACGAAAGTGAGATTTTACGTAAACATAAAAAGAGAATAGGACAGCACATGTTTTGGAAATAAATTTTTTTAGTATACCATTTTCTAAATGTTCCAACTAATTTAAACGATTATTTACGTGTACAGAAAGAATTAATTAAAATACATTTAATATTCACATTTATAATACTATAACTTAGGCTATTAAGATATGATATATTTCTGTGTGTTAAAGGAAATGTATACAGGAGAAAATTGTATTTCCATCGTTATTATTTTCATAAAAAAGACATAGATAGGTGGATCATAAAATTGTAAACAAATTTCTCAGGAAACAAATTACTAACACATTGATTAGACAATATTTTTGAGTCAATGTCATTCGAAAGAATTCAAGTTGATTCATTAACTTGTCGCCTACTTAATAAAAATATGACAGTGTTATTTTTTTATAAAGGAACATCAGGGTTGTGATATATAAAAACGTACTAAAACTAATGTGAAAGTTGAAACTTTATCAGATGATGGATATTTACAAAATTAAGTTACATTGATCGCAAAATCAGTTTTTGTATTTCTTTCTATTTCTCGAATCTCGTGTTTAGCTTTTACTGTACTTCTTTCTATTCGTGATAATACATTTGCTAATATTCTTATAAAGGCTTATTAGACCATAAGGTGTAGTACATAGGGGAAACACAAAATATATTTAAAAAAAAAAGTGAGTTCACATACGTTGTAGAATTCATATGTTTTTTGAAGATAGCATTACATACCTGGAGTAACGTCAACACTAAGAAATAATCTAATATTCTATTTTTCTGAAAAGTTATGAATCACAGTTATACCTGTCAGTGATGGTAGATTCCAATTTCCATGTTCTAAACATTCAATAATAAAATCATACCTCATCATAATAGTTTCATAACATCTTATTTACTTTGGCGGTATTTATTATGCATATATGTTAAATATTTTAGATAACTTCAAGTTTGAGAATCAAATTAGATAGTCACCGATTATCACGAATTAGAAAGTTAAAGCACTGCCAATATAGAATTGAAAAATGCTAATGCAATGTACTTTCTATTAAATTATAATTGTTTCTTTTTGGATTTTGAACCAAACCGTACGTACANCAAGCAAAAGAATTATATAATATGATAATTTGAGTCTCAAACTTAAGAGAAAATTTCCATAATAGTAAAGTACGCAATTCTATGTTTCTGCATGCATTTCACTTCATATTTAATGTTATTAATGTCTTATATGGATGCTGTAAAAGTTAAATCGTACAATGGCTATATTCTGTGTGCTTCCATATTATAGACAGATATAAAAATGATCAGAAAGTATATTCTTACCTTTGTGTAATGTTGTGATATTGTTAAATTGTGCATTTATATTACAATTAGAAGAATGTAATCAAGAGTTTAATGCTAATTATAAATTAAAGTATTGTGGTACTTCGTTTCTTATATTTAATATCATAATCATCATGAACAGAAGCGGAAGGAGCAGTGATATTATTAGACATTTTAAAATTACGTTGAAGAAACCATAAATGAATACAGTTACAATTACTTTTATTTAATTTACTGTACATTATTCTATTTTCAAACCGCTATTTTGTGAGGTTTACTGGAAAATAAACAGCATCTACCTTCATGTGTACATTTTTTATAACAATTTATTTACAGTATCAATTTCATGAAAAAATATCAAAAAATATCCAATATAATAATACATTCAATACTTTCAAAATTACATTCCTTATCAAAATACAATAGTTTAATAATTACTTTATATCGCCAATTAAAATATTTTAATTGTTATTTAAAGCGTATTTGTTTAAAGCTCATATGTACAGTAGACTCCCGATTATCCAGTTCTGCTTTAATTAGTCTCCGCAGTAACCAGTCATTCATTTTTGATAATATAACGACAATTGACCAGAAAAAAATTATTGACATTTCATAATTATTCACACTCGACTAATTGTAATTTTCGTCCTACTAGTCATCATTTAAATAGCCCTAATCCTACTAAGTTTTTATATGCGTACTAAATTTTTGAGCACTGGATTCTGCACATCTCTTCCTCTGAGATGTACATTTTCTGCGTTAAAAAAAACTGATATTACTTAATCAATATTATAGATACAGTTATATGAATATTAATGGTTTTTAGTAATTATCTAGAAATAAAATAAAAATATGTGATTCTTGTCGGATGAACTGGTCAATCGTTCACCTGGCCAGGCTCGGTCCCACAGGACTCGGTTAAGCGAGAATCTACCGTATACACATATATTTATGATCAATGCAATTTTGTATAAAGCCCTCGATATGCATTGATGTAATTATATAATAACTAATCTTATTATTAAATACCCAGTGGATTTAGCTGAACACATCCACCAACATCGCACACATTTCTTGAAATTTTACTTAAATTAGTAAACACATTCAATTGTTTATCAGATGAAATTGACTTTAAGTTAGAATTCACGCGTCTTGATGCCTAGAAAACAATTAATGATTATGAATTCATAACATGAGGTTTATGAAAAAGAAATATACTTACTTCGGAGCACCAAGTTTGTGCCATAAGAAGTTCGTGCTCCATACTTGGAACTTTGTTATTTACCGACATAGACGCTCTGCTCATTATGATAGCTGACGTGTAGATATCAAATGCTGCTTGAGATATTCTATTCAAAATAAATTGTTGGTCCACAATATTGCGACCATATTTGATAAGAGCAGATTCTATACACTGACCAAAGGTTTCTATATTCTGCAAATTATTATTCACTATTAAATAACAGGTGCTTATGTACATATTAACAGTAAAAATTGATACAAACACTGGCACATGAAGCAGCGCTTTCTTGTAAACTCGGATGAACTAAATGCGAGAATTTGGGCGTTGACGCTAATCCGATAGCTCGCGTTGCTCGTTTAGTCGCTTCTTCGAAAATTAATCCCAAATTAGCGGTAGGGTTCTTGAATGCTTTCTGCAATTCCTTCAAATGACTTCCCGCATACTGAATTCCGGTAAGCGCAACGAAAAGACGAAGTATATCGTTAGTTCCTTCGAAAATTCTAAAAATCCGTACATCTCGCATAACTCGTTCGAGACAGGCTTCACTCATGTATCCCATTCCACCAAGTACTTGGATAGATTCGTCGCAAACCCACCACGCAGATTCTGATGCAAAACACTAAAAGACCCATACTTTCTTTTTTAAATATAGTACGATTTATAATTATTAATGTTCTGAAATTAAAATCTTACTTTAGAGATTGCAGCTTCTAAGTGATAATCCTGACTTCCGTTATCCATATTGCCACAAAGTGCATACGCGAGGGTTTCAGTTACGTAGTGTAACAATGCCATACGACCTATTTTTTCCTGAATAGTTCCATAATTATCTATCGTCCGACCAAATTGTACTCGTTGCGTTGCATGTTCTACTGCTTTTTTAATACAGTACCGCTGAGTGCCGCTAAGAGCAGCAACCATACCGAATCGACCATTATTTAAAATAGTCATTGCAACCTAGAGACATATGTACGCAATTAATATTTAAAATGATTTAAGAAATTCGAATTTCTTGCAGACCTTAAACCCTTGTCCTTCGGCATTCAAGACATTTTCGGCTGGTATTTTGACATTTTCGAAATGTACTTCCGCAGTGTTACTACACTTAATACCCATTTTTTTCTCTGGCGGTCCACTTGTTACACCACCAAAGGATCTCTCAACGATAAACGCGGTAACTTTATCCTTGGTTTCACCTGTTTCTGGATCTTTGGTTGGTACTTGTGCAAAAACTGTCATTATGCTTGCCAGGCCACCGTTAGAAATCCAAATTTTGCTACCATTTAAGACATAATGCGAACCATCGGCCGATTTCACAGCACGAGAACGAATCGAACCAGCGTCTGAACCACAGCTTGGTTCTGTGAGGCAGAATGCTGCATATTCTCCATTACAAACTCTTGGCAAATATTTTGCCTTTTGTTCTGGTGTACCAAATAGCAGTATGCCCTACATGGCGTTTTATTATTAACATCATAATTCTTCTATAAAGTGTTATGAGAAATAAAAGAATGAACAAATACCTTGAATCCTATACTTTGATGTGCACCCAGAGTTATACCAACGCCTAAATCGTTGTATCCACAAATTTCAACGCATCTCGCGTATTGAGTATTAGTTAGTCCCAGTCCACCATATTCTTGAGGTACTTGCAAACCAAATACTCCAAGGTCCCACATAGCTTGCATAGTTTTCTCATCGATCGACGCATTCTCGTCATTTTTCATTGCATCATTTATTTCCTGTTGATAAAAATTGAATTACACTTATTAAAAGCTTACAGCATATTTTTGATAATTTCTGATAGTGCCTTTATTACCTCGAAAAATTTATCCATGGGGTCAATTAACAATTTTAGTGTATCTACTTGTTCCTCGTTCAAAGTTTTCGGAAATGGAAATACTTGATTGGTTTGTAAATGACCACGGAACAAGTTCATTACAAAGGACTGTGTCTCTTTCGGAGCTGCATTTTTTTTCAGTTTTTCCTCTGCTACATTTTTTACAGCAGCTTGAGTGGCCAGACATCTGAGTAGTATCGCAGTGTTAATTAAATTTTAACTGAACATTTGTTAATAAAAATTGCCTAATCGTAAATTATGCAATCAATGTTTGTTTTCCTTCAATTGCACAATTTACTTGTCTACTTCGTTTAAAAATCATACAGTGTATTTATGTATACATGTCATCTGTCCAAAGTCCGTTTAATTAACGGCATTTAGTTTACAACGATATATGAATAGTTGATGTATATTCATATATTCATACGTCGTATAAAGATAATATATTTAAAATCAAGCAGTTCATCAAGTATGTAAAAATGTTAAACTAAGAAAATTTCAAATACCGATTACTGTACGAGTAAAACTATAGTCCATTGTTTTGACAGATAATAATTATGATCTATGTGTGACGTTTACTGAACAAGTGCAGTACGTTTTACTTTCAAGTGCATAGTTATGATAGATATTATTAGATAAAACTTGACTCACCTGATATTAGAGTCAATAATTTTGACGTAATTTTGGGGTCTCGACCCGATATAATTCACAACTCGTAACATTTTTAATATTGACGATAATAGTAGGAGTATATATGTAGTTATGTGTAGCAATATACTTGGAATTTTAAGAAATGCTTGTATGTATATAAATGTTTGTAAAAAACTGACTCTAAAATTGCATTCTAAATATTTAAGATACGAATTGAGTGATTTCACGAAACTGGAACGAAATCCTACTTTTGTACACACAACTGTAAATACAGACGAATAGACAGTACGATCAAGTAAGTACGATAGTCATCAGAAAGTTGTTCAATCTGATTCAGTAAACAGCAGATAAATATATATATGTGTGTGTATGTGCAATTACGCCCTTTGCACCCTGACACCTAACACCATCTTCTTAAAAAATTCTCAAACTCAAATAAGTTGCTCATAATTATCGACAAAGAAGTGCATGAAATCAAAGTATATTTCGTTTTTATAATTAAAATCTGAAGATCAAATGAAGAATCGGGAGATTTTTATGAGTATATATTAAAAAGCATTACTTTGAGGTTTGATATACTATTTGATACTATTTGGTTTGATAGCTTTGCGTATGCAATGCCAATTGACCAACTTTACATCTTGTTTTGTAAAAAAGGAATTTGAAATCTTGACGTAATAAACGCAAAATGAAATATGACTAATCAGTACTACTTGTACTCAACGAAGGAATGCAGGTTACAAATTTAGTGAGTTGAATCAATATGATTATGTCGAACTCGCGATACAAGTTGGGAATATGGGTTGAATCATGATTCGCACAAAATGTAAGTTGTGTATTTATGGACTCATATCATATTTATTAACCACAACATAATATAATTATGTAATGTAACCAACAACTAAACCTTTCACAGATATAACTTGTACAATTACATGTGTTTATTAATTATAGGTAAATGATGTATTTCATCCAAACTATGTAATAAGAATTCTTTAAAAGGATACATATAAATATGATTGGTTACACAAAACTCTAAATTACGTGTTTGAACAAATTATTACAGTATTAATATGAGTAACATTGCTTCGTCAGATATATCAGTGAAATCATTATTCACACTTAATAATAATGATTTTAAAGAGTTTGCCTGTGGCTGGGGAGCTGCAGTTATCAATGTATCCATCACTTTCCCTATTCATAAGATTATATTTAGACAGGTATGTGTAAAAAGTGATTTAAGCATATTTTATTTGAGATGAAAAGATACGGGGAATAACTCTTGATTATTATTGCGTAGATCTTAGAAGATGTTCCAGCTAATACAGCCTTTCGGCAAATATCCAGGGAGGGAATACACCTGTTATATCGTGGAATTTTACCACCTTTTTGCCAAAAAACTTTTTCGGTTAGTGTAATGTTCAGTACATATGAAGGTTGTAAGGATCGTTTGTGCACATTAACAAATAACGGTATATTAATTAGAATATTAGCAGCCCATTTTGCTGGCACTGCTGAGGCTATACTTATGCCCCTCGAAAGAGTACAAACATTGCTGCAAGATTGGCGGTATCATGATAAATTTAAAAATACTTCTCACGCATTTAAATATTTATTGAAAAACTATGGTATATCGGAGTGTTATCGCGGATTAGTCCCAATCATATATAGAAATAGCTATTCCAATTTAATGTTTTTCATTTTGAAAGAACAATCACAAAAGCTGATGGGTGAGCAGGAGTCATTTTTAACAAGTTTCATCAATGGTGCATTAATTGGTGGTTTCACGAGTACTGTATTTTATCCAATAAATGTGATAAAGGTACACATTCAATCGAAGATAGGTGGCAATTTTGAAAAGTTTATGAGCGTCGCTCGCGAAATATATGTCGCAAGAAACAGAAGTGTAGTTTCATTTTATAATGGTGTGCATTTAAATTGTATGAGATCCTTTCTTAGTTGGGGTATTATAAATGTATCTTACGATTTTCTAAAAAGAATTATGTTCTGATAATAACTTACAATATAAACGATGATTTTCATCTATTTGAATAAAAATTTTACTCGTATAATTTTACGTTACATTTTTTATTGAACCAATTAATCGCACATTTTTTCCTGCGGTGAAGTATCAGGAGATTGCACAGAAAGAAGAAAAATAATCGAATTATTTAAAACAGTAAATCATCCTATAATTTAATGAAATGAGTATTGGCAATGACAATATTATAAAACATACAAAGGAAAATTGTATAGATTTATTTTTTTATTCGCTGAATAAAAATAAAAATACATCTCTTGTGTTTAATCATGCATTTATAGGTCTCGGTGCAGACGAGCGATTTGCGACAGCTTTTTCGTGGTAATCGTGTATTTATGTTTGCTATGTAATTATGAAAACACAGACAAACATAATCGTAGCGGCAAAACGTTGCCGCAAACTGCTCGTCTGCACTAAAGCAACCATTAATCGAATAATAATCAATGATTCTATTTAGCAAAGATTCATCTCAATAAATGTACTATTTAAGTGTTAATAGTAGCTTAACGTATGACTGTCACAACTAATAAATATTATACAGATGTTGTAATTAATCAAACTGCAAATATATAAGGAGGTGAGCAATTGATGTTCCCAGAGAGACTAATTGTAAGGTAAAAGTACCTATTTCCTATATTAAGTATAATATTTCCAGAGAAAGTAATAAATTATAAAATGCTTATTAATATGAATGAGAAAAGTGACGTAACAACTATTTATTATAAAACACCGTTTTCGTACTATGTCACGGTGTTTCATAAATACTTGTGCAGTTCAAAATGTAATTAAAAAGCTTGTACATCTGTTTTATAAACCAGTACACAGAGATAGAGGCAGGTCCTCAAATCTGAAATGCGTATACTATTACATAATTCGGAATATTAAAAAGATTGAAGTACACAAGAATGAAACAAATATAAATTTCATATATGCTACAAATATTTTTTTATTTTATTAAGTATGGAACAATTTAAAAAGTGGATTATAATTGAGACGGTGTTTTACGATAGGTACTCTTATCCTATAGCTTCAAATTTATATGTCCCGCGACTTGAGCGAACAAGGTACCCTATTGATGCGCAGCGCGTTAAGTAAATCGATGCGCCTCGGCCGCGGGCTTTTAGCTACTTTTAGCATACTCCAATTTTTCTGCGTCCCGGTTTGCACGGTTTACGGATTTTTCGTCCGTGCGAATGCATCAGAAAGTCACGATGTACCGATTGGAACTGTAAAAACGTTCAATGAACGTGTCTGGTGTAAAAAAATCGCGTGTCTCGCCTGCAAAAAACGTACCGCGAGCAACGCCAGTGCGTACTTTTCTCAAATAATAAAGAATATGATCACGGTTTCTTGTCATTCGAGTAGTGGTTGTCGCAGTCGTGTCGAATGATTCGTACGCGAGTAATATGTTAGTTGTGACACCAACGACTCGCGGAACTTCGTCAACCCCGACGATTATTGTTCAACAATACGGGGACTTGCATACACGAGCTGAATAATTGTATTAAATAATGAGAATCAACGCAACAAAAATGAGTAGTCTGATCGAGGAGAAGATTGATCAGAAGCTGAAGGTAAGAACTTAATTGTGATCACTTTTTTTAATATCTAACATCCATGTATTTCATTAGTCTGTATTTAAGTCTTTCTATTTTTAAGACAATTTTGCTGAATGTAATAAAATGAATATGATATAACGACAAACAGATCGTAGAAAATTAGATTTTGTAACTTAAAAAACTATTTATCTCATACTATGTCCTAGGATATTGTAAAAATAAACGTGAATTGTTATTGAACAATTTTCAAATAAACGATATTTTAATTTAAATGAATCCTCAATTATTTGAATATTTAAATACGCAAAAATCAATAATTTTATACTTAAGTAGAAACAGTTTTTAATATTGAATGAACTCCTCAAGTATATCTTTCTTAGAATGGAATAATCAATACGCAGATATATTTGTAATTTAATCAGAAGTAGGATTGCATATTTAATTTAAAGATGAATCAAAATGGGAACCCAGTTTAATTTTCATTTACATCAAAAAGGTAAGGACAGGAATGGTGAGTGTCAGTGACGGAAAAAGTAAACCAGTACCAATGCGCTTACACCTGTCCATGGAAGTTTTAAAACTTCAGAGGGAAGATTTAGAGGTAAAGTCTAATATTAATGATATCTTACTATCATTAATTTTATATGGTTCATAAAGAAGAATACTGATTTTCAGCAGGCAGCAAATCATAATAAGCCACCATTAGATGCTAAGGAAAGAATGGTGCAAATCACAAGACAAAAAGTTGGAGGGCTGGGATTGAGTATAAAGGGAGGTGCAGAACATAAACTTCCTGTGCTCATATCTAGAATTTATAAAGGCCAGGCAGCAGATCAATGCGGTCAACTGTTTGTAGGAGATGCAATTATTAAAGGTAAATATATTAATTATAAAATATAAATGTTTGATTAACAATATTTTTTTGCAATGTTAGATAATTATTTACTAATAAAAATGCTAATATCAAAAGGTGTTGTATCAAGCATAGAACAGTTCTGAATGCATGTGCTATTTGTGTCAGAGCTGTCAATATTGGTTTGTTTCATTGAAATAATGCTTCAATGCTAGCTATTCATTGGTACTGTTATAAAGTGCAATCTATATTCAAACTATCAATGAAGACTATGATGTGTAAAATAATAGTCTTAGAAATAACGCAATTTTTTCTCTCTTGATTTTCGACTTATTTTCGACCAAAGAACACGTCCTTAAAATATTGCCCACTAGTAGGTTTACACCCTGTATAACTGCATGTAATCACGATGATGCTGTCAACATTTTAAGAAATGCTGGTGATTTAGTTGTTTTGACAGTGAAACATTATCGCGCAGCAAAGCCCTTTTTACAAAAAACTGGTAAAAATAGTTAAATTACTTTATTATTTAGGAATTTG
Organism: Ceratina calcarata; assembly: GCF_001652005.2. Classification (NCBI taxonomy): domain Eukaryota; kingdom Metazoa; phylum Arthropoda; class Insecta; order Hymenoptera; family Apidae; genus Ceratina; species Ceratina calcarata. The sequence goes on along the minus strand of NW_017136308.1, from coordinate 973,219 downwards.
TTTAATTTCACATCAAAACGTTCAAATTGTTTCCAGAAAAAGAAGAGAGATTAGACAATGTTGCAAACGGGGCTGCAGAAGATGACTGGTTATCAACTAATAGACAGAGCGAAAGCCCCAGATGCGGTCACAGTAGACAAGGTTCAAATGCATCTGCAACTTCTATTCAATCTAAAAAATGGGTGGATATTATAACAGGTTGTTGTATACATGTAACAGAGTGTAACGTTTCTTTCTATTCAGTTATGAGGTATAAGAATAATATTTTATAATTCCAGTTCCATTAATGATGGCTTATGTAACGAGATATATATTTGGAACAGACAAATTGAGAAGAAATGCGTTTGAAGTAAGAGGATTAAACGGTGCCCGTACTGGCGTAATACATTGTGACGACAGTGCCATTCTGAGTCAATGGTTAAAATACATAACTGATAATATTACAGGCTTAACGCATCTACAGGTAAGAAACCTATTCTTTTCTTTAAATAATTTCTTCGCACTGATTTAATAACACTTTTTTAGATGAAGTTATATAATCGCAATTTCGGTGTTGGTGAGCGTATAGAATATATGGGATGGGTCAATGAAGCGGTAAGCAACAGTAATCAACCATGGCAAAGTTACAGACCAAGGTTTTTAGCACTAAAAGGACCTGATTTATTATTATTTGAAACACCTCCTGTAAGCAATCATAATAATCATTATTCATACAATATGCTAAAGCTATATACGTCATGCGATTAAACTTTATGGTTGCATTTGTAGTGCAACATAGGAGATTGGTCACGATGCGCGCTGACCTTTAAAGTATATCAAACAATGTTTCGTGTCATGCGAGAATCGGAAAATGTAGATGAAAGGCAACATTGTTTCCTAGCGCAAAGTCCGGGTAAACCTCCGCGATATCTGAGTGTCGAAACTAGACAAGAACTTTTGCGAGTCGAAGCGGCATGGCATACGGCGGTATGCTCAGCTGTGACCCATTTGAAAGTAACTAATTCAATTTTTTTATGAACACCATTTTTTATCTTATTGTTACATATATTTAATTTCCTTATAGAGTAAATCATTTCCTGTTACTTTTAATGGAAGAAGTGCAAGTTTAACCTTGGAATGGACTCAAGGCTTCACCCTTTCGTATGAAGACATAGGAGAGACCATATGGCGTTATAAATTCTCTCAATTAAGAGGATCTAGCGATGATGGGAAGAGCAGACTGAAATTACATTTTCAAGAATTGGATAGTATCGCTATCGAAACAAAGGTATTTATAACTCGTAAACAAAAATGACACGTTTAAATTTTATTACTCCCAATTTCTTTTTGCAGGAATTGGAATGTTCGCAGTTACAGAATTTATTATTCTGTATGCATGCATTTTTGACCGCAAAGGTTGCCGCAGTTGACCCAACGTTTCTAACGTCGACAACTCCTTAAGATTGAAGTAAGTATTATTGCCAAATAAATTGAAAAGTGGTTCAACGTTCATGCACTTACATAAACGTACAGAAATTACGGCTATTGAATTAGAGTAAACATGTGTCGAATACTAGTCAATTTTCGAGAAAGACGTTTATCGTTTCCGAAAAAAGAAAATTACATCAATATTTTATTTTAATGCTTCCAGTTTTATTTCTACGGAATGTCGATAAATTTTTATAGTGAGCAACATCGATTGCTGAAAGATATCTTACTTATACGTGTTATTATGTGTACTGCTATGAATTAAGCTATTTATTTTTGTAAATTAAAAATTTCGAAAGAGACTTATATTTTATTGACATATTTTAAGTCGACTATAAAATATAATTATTGTTGCTTTAAGTCTACAAGTGTAATGTTTTCTACAAAACTTGTTTACACAAAAGTCATATCTGCATTCATTATAGAAGAGAAGAAATATTAAGTTGCAAATTAAGAAAATCGCGCTCGTTCATGATTTTTGGGTTCCAATTGTAAGGCAATCTTCTTTGAGCAATATATTGCATATTCACGTGTTAAGTTATCTTTCACGTATATCTGGTGCCTTAAAAACCATGAACAAGGTGTAACCAATAAGTTATAAAAAAGCAAAAAACTGCATCGAAGTTGTATAGTTCTTTAGAACAGCATGTTTTTGTGCATCTAATGCCAACAAAATATACATTATCCTAGAAAAGTTACGACTTGTGTTAAGTATCGACGTATGAGATTGTATTAGCCTGATATTAATTTTAAATCAGTATTATTACAATTGAGCGAAGTGAAATAACGATGGAATAATCTAATAGCAATAAATAGTAACAGTAGACCATGGTGGCCGTCTGTTAACAAATTTGATTTGTGAATATACATATAAACGACGAGGGATAGATTCTAGGGGGCAAATGCATAAATCGTTTGAAGAAGCTTTAAGTAAAATTCATTTTTCTTCTCGAAGTTTTGCAGTGCATTTTCAAAACAATTTTCATTCATACGTACAAATGTTAAAATCTTAAAAAATATCTTACATATTTTTTCTTTTATAGTTATAAAAAAATTCTACTGCATGAGAATTTCTTATTGCCTCGTGAAATTCCATTCTATTCCTGCATCGCGTTTAAAAGTTGTACTGTTAACAATTAATTAAAGATAAATTTTGGAACAAATATCACACTTTGTGCAATTAATCTATCAATCTACAAATCTATTTAGAGCAATAAATGTATAATGAACGAAGAAATAAAAACAAATGCTGTTTAGATTACAAATTGCACTTTGTATTAATCATAATACACAGTTTTTATTGTTAGGATATTGCAAGAATTTTATCATAGCCGTCTCAAGAATAAAGCTGTGTGTGCTTACAATTATGTTAATTATAAGTAAATATATTCTATTTATCGATTAGTTAATGGTTCTCTTAGTTGAACTTAAAGAAGAGAAGAGATATTTTAGAACATCAGAACGTAAAACTTAATTTTAGTAATAAGAAAATTTCGTTTTCATTACATGTTTCAAAGGTCTCCAGTTACTTGTAGAAAGTGCCTATATAAATATACATAATACAATAGAAGTTATTTAAAAAAACTTTTTTAAACTTAGAAAATGTTCATAATTAATTTTACTTATTTCACATTTAAAATCTAAACTATCAAAATGTTACCATGGTCATCAATACCACAAATGATATACTTTATATTTAATTACTTTAGTTACTATTGAGAGGCACTCTGAAGAACTAGAAAAGACAGAAAAAAATATTATTTTATTTTATCCCAATATGTTACAGATTATATACGTAACAACCGTTTTCTTTCTATTCGATTTAATTTAGAAAATGACCACATGCATAATATAATATTGAACAATAATACAATCTAGAAATTAAGCAAACCTCACTACTGAATTTAATTACAGAAGCATCGCGATGAACTTTCATTAATTTTAATGTTGCTAAAGTAACTTCAATTATAAGCGTCCGAATGAGTAAAGTAAAAATACTGGTTTGTAGGGGATCACTTGTTAGACTTGCAATTCATTAAGGATATTGTTTAAAAGAGAATGATAGAAATAAGTCCGAATCAATGCACATATAAAATAATTATAACTAAATAGATATTGCTCTTATACATGTTGCGATATTCCACAATCTGTTTTTGTTAATTGTACACACATACATCGCGTGTATTCTATAGTTAAATTTAGATTATTATACAAAAACTGCACAATTAGATTATATAGATAAATAAGTAAGAAAGAACTGCAAAAATATGATGTTAAATTATTAATTTATACTTGCCATTGTTATTATTGTTTAATTAGGATTATGTTTCGATATATTATTATTGAGGAGACTATTTTTAGAAAATGCAGTCATTGAAGGAACCCATAGAAGACGTCATATCATTTACCTTTTCCATATAAAATATTTAAAATACGTAAATG